>NW_024068050.1:150000-273871 GCF_009389715.1 Phoenix dactylifera | reverse complement strand
TTTTGAATCAATGAAGTTTGAAGTTTGGTATTTATTGCATCTTTTCCCATGTACCTATTTGAATGATAACAAAAAGGGGGAGAAGTAAAGAAAGAGTAATAGGGGAGAAGTAAAGATATCTTTAGAGTAAATAGAGTAACAAAAAGGGGAGAAGTAAAGAAAGAGTAATAAAGGAGAAGTAAGAAAGAAGAGAAATAATTTGTAAAACAAATAGAAAATCATATAGGAAAGCATATACATCCAAGGGGGAGCAATTTGCAACAAATGAAAATGATCAACTCAAAAAATTTATATCAAATTTCAGAATTTGGCACACATAATTTCAGAATTTGGCACGCACCTTTCACACCTCGATACATAATCTGAACCTCATGTTTTATCTCAAATTTATGGAGTTTCATCTTTAATGAATTATAAATGAAAGGGGGAGTAACTCAAAAAAGTCAAATTGGCAAACATTTAAATGATATAGGGGAGACTTCACTCTCTATATATGAAAAGCTGAAATTCAGCAAGTTAAGCCTTTTCAAAAAACTGATTTTAAGATAAGTATCAATAGGCTGCATACTCTTTATTTTGTAATCATCAAAAAGGGGGAGATTGAGAATGAGAGTGGTTATTTTGATGATTAACAAGCAATTATCTTGATATGCTAATAGTTAAATTGATACTTCATTATAAGTTCATTACTCTCAGTATATTTGGTTAATTGAAAATAGATACATGACCTTGTTCATTTGAATGAATCTAACCTTGAGAATGCAGCAAAGTGTGGATTGAGTCGACCCAAAGGTTGATTGGGTCGACCCCGGCACATCAAGAAATCATTTGGCACACTCCTGCACAAATGGCACAAATGAACAGTGAGTTGGGTCGACCCAAGGTAAGCAGAGTCGACCCAACCTGAAGACCTCAAAAAACACAACTGAAGAATGCTCTCTGGATTACTGAGAGGGTCGACCCAAACAGTGGTTGAGTCGACCCAAGCTTGAGTCGACCCAAACCCTGAGAGGGTCGACCCAAAGGCAAGACAGAAAGACAGACAGAAAATGGTTCTCTGGAATTACTGAGAGGGTCGACCCAGAAAGAAGTTGAGTCGACCCAAGTGGACTTTGAGTCGACCCAAAGAATGGTTGGTCGACCCATGGGAAGGAAGGCTGAAATTGAGTTTCTGTGGTTTCTGAGAGGGTCGACCCAAGAATGTTTGAGTCGACCCAAGGCAAAGTTTGGGTCGACCCAAGGACAGGTTGAGCCGACCCAAAACACGGGCTGAACAGTAACGGCTAGTTCGCAACTGTACTTTTTGTCCTTCCCAGGTGAGTAACGGCTAGTTTTTCAAATCTAACCATTTGGGAACTTGTCCTAAGAAGGTGGGAAAGCTATTTAAAGGGGCACTATTCATCAGAGAGAACAACTTTTGTGTGGAATATCAAAGAGTACCAAGAATACAAAAGTGCCCTAATCTTCTTCATCAAGAGCTTCATTCAAGAATCAAAGAAAGGGATTGAGCAGATTCAAAGAGGCATCAAGAGCTCCATCCCCCTTAAAGAGTGAAGCATCCTTGACAAAGAAGAGCAAAGCAACTTCAAAGCGATAAATACTTCTAACTCTTCCTTGTAGCTTATATGTTTCATATGCTCATTTAGGAGTTTGAATCTTTCCTTTTGTTTATTAAACACTTTGTAAAGTTCGTTGGTGAGCCCGCAAAACCAACAAAGGTTTTGGTGAACCCGGAAAACCAAAGTGTAAAGGTTAGTTGGTGAGCCCGCAAAACCAACAAAGGTTTTTGGTGAACCCGGAAAACCAAAGTGTATAGGTTCGTTGGTGAGCCCGTAAAACCAACAAAGGTTTTTGGATTGTGAGCCCGGAAAACAATCCAACTGTAATCCGCGGGATTATAGTGAATTCCCAAGGGACGCTTGGGGAGTGGACGTAGGTGCTAAGGAGAGCACCGAACCACTATATATTGTTGTGTTTGTGTTGTGCTTGTGCTTACGTTTATTCTTGCATCATCTTCTATCTTTGCACTAGTTTAAATCATTCAAACAGTTTAAGGAAGCATCCACCGCACTTAATTAAGAAAGTCCTTTTTAAACACCAAAAATTTAGAAGAAACCAATTCACCCCCCCCCCTCTTGGCTTGTCACCTTGGGCAACAGAGAAGAATTTCATAAAACTTGGGAGAGATTTCGGACCTAATCCGTAAATGCCCACATCATCAAATACCTAAGTGGCAGCTAGTGCAATGCTTCTATGACGGATTGCCTGAACGAAACCGTCAGATGATTGATGCCGCATGTGGGCGGACATTCATGCTTCAAAATGAGCATGAAGCATGGAAATTATTTGAAAATCTAAATGAAAACTCCCTCCACCATGCTTCATGTTCTCGTCAAGCACCCCCGAGTTCTCAAAGAAAATGGACCATTTGTGAAATAAGTCATTCTATGGACCTGTCTAACAAGGTAGATGCATTGTCCCATAAGATTGACCAACTGATGATAGGTGGGCATTACATGAACTCTTCCCAAGCACAAGTGTGTACTATTTGTTCTAGCCCATCCCACCCTATTCATGATGCCCTTCAGCGCCCCAATTCCCCGAACTCGTGCAAGAACACATCAATGCTGCTCAAACATTGCCTAGACCGGGTAATGACCCATTTTTCAATACATATAAACCCAGGATGGCGAAATCATCCAAACTTTTCTTGGAAGCAGCAAGCTTCGAATACTGCCCAACCTTATTCCCAAAACTTTCCAAACCCTCAGAATTTTCAAACCCCACAAAATATTCATCCCTACCGTCCCTCGACTCAATTCAACACACTCCTCCTCCACCCCAAAGAAAACACAGCCTTTGAGGAGAAAGTGTTGAACGCCTTCAAGGTTGGAAACCATTACACAATTAGTGCACTCTCATACGCAATCAATCGCCAAGCTAGAATCCCAAATGGGTCAACTAGCTAATGCACTAAACAAGCGAGAGGAAGGAAAGCTTCCAAGCCAACCACTAAGTAATCCTAGGGACAATACATGGCTCAAGAAAATCAACTAAATGCAATTCATCATGAACAAGCCAATGCTTTAACTACCCTAAGGAGTGGACGTGTAGTAGACAATAAGATTGGGGAGGACAACAATAAGGAAGATGAAGAAGAGGATAGAAATGTGTCAAATGAAAAACCTTCTTCTTCTTCTTCACCTAGTCCACCTTCTGCCAAAACTCATATCCCAAACCCCATATCCTGAAGCTCTTAATTCACCCTCTCCCTTTGGCAAAAATGGAACTTCACTAGAGGAAATAATGGAGTTTTCAAACAAGTGAAAATCAACCTTCCGCTTCTTGATGCTATTAGACAAGTTCCCTCCTATGCCAAATTCCTCAAAGACCTTTGTACACAAAAGTAAAAATCTAGGACACATGGCCTAAAAAGGTCTTCCTAACTGATCAAGTGAGTTCTATTCTCCAACACAACACCCCTCCGAAATTCAAAGATCCTGGTGCTCCCACCATCTCCTGTGTCTTAGGAAATAATTTCATTGATCGAGCACTCTTAGATCTAGGGGCAAGTGTCAACCTTTTACCTATTCAGTTTATGAGAAGCTTGGGTTAGGTGAGTTAAAACCAACCTCAATATCCCTTCAATTGGCTGATTGATCTGTAAAAACACCACGTGGGATAATTGAAGATGTTCTTGTCAAGGTAGATAAATTCTATTTTTCAGTAGATTTCATCGTCCTTGATATGGAACATGAACCTAATCCTAAGAAACAAATCCCCGTGATCCTTGGGCGCCCCTTTTAGCAACAGCCAATGCTGCATCAATTGTAGAACAGGGGTAATGAACATATCATTTGGGAACATGAAGGTAAAATTAAATGTGTTCAATGCGGCCGACCAACCCGCGAGGGAAGTTGAGTGTTTTATGATAGACAAAATAGATGACCTCATAAAAGAAGATGAAAAAACTATCTCACGTGTCTAGCTGAAGACAATAACTTAGCGCTTAATGGAGGCAACCCAATTCTCTTAGATTATTCTTAACATGAGGACAATGTTAGGTTTAGGTTTGGAGGTATTCATCTTGATTTTCAAAAAATAAAATAAAATAAAATAAAATAAATAATAGTATAATAAAAAAATCATTTTTTAAAAAGAAAAAAATAAAAATAAAAATATTTTTTTAAAAAATGTGTTTATTTCCATTTTTTATATAAAATAATAAAAAAGTTGTTATATACATTTATGCGAGAATGATAAACACACAAGGTATATAAAATCTAAAAAGCCCAATGACTAGTGGGAAGTAATACAAATTTAAGTTCTTTTATTAAGTCTCTCTTAGGGAGTTGTAAGCTAATTAATACTTTGGAATTTCACTACACACTAGCCGACTCTTCTAAGGTCTAGGCTCGACATTATGTTGAGAGTATGGTAGCAACCTTGGACCCTGATGAATCATACTTATCTAATCCAAAAAAAAAAAAAAAATCATCAATAATAATGGATTTAGTTAGAACATCGAAAAGGGCTACCTATTGTCAAAGGTCAAGTGGGCTTGTGATGAGACTCCGAGCATAAGTCCGTAGGGGAGTCTTGATGCCCGACACCTTTATGCCAACTGGTGTGAGAGTTGTCGACTGATTGCTCGTTACACGGAGAAATCACCACAAGAGTAAAAGTGCACAATTTATATATCTTTCTTTAAAAAAAAAAGAAAAAAAAAAGGAAAAAAAATACTGTATGACCGAAAAGACAATAGTGTGAAAGCCGTCGTTGTAAAAATTCGAGTAAACTGGAATATTACAGATAAAGCCCGTGAGGTACTAAAGTAAACATCCACAACTCTCGAAATCCTGCAGATAAAATGATTTTGAATCAGTGAACAGGTCCTTCGACCAATCCTTGGAAACTACTAGTCTTAACAATATTTTGTTGATCCGAATCCTTAGCTTGTGTACGGTCCAGATTTCACCGAACACTCCAGTATAAATAAGTCTTACAACTCCCTAACGGAAACTTAATAACTTCAACTTGAATTGCATCTGACCTAGGATTTGGGCTGATTTAGTAAATAAAACCGTGTGTCTTTGAAATTTTCATCATTTATGTATCTTAAATTAGATTTTAATAAAAAAAGAGAGTTTTGAAATTCTTACTAGTATGCATTTGGAATTCGATTTTCACTTCATAGATCAATTTATGTAAAAAAAGAAAAAAAAAGAAATTAAGAATAACAATAATAATAAATGATTTACTGAAGTTTGTGGGTATCTTCACTGAAAATCCTCACGAGACTACAACTCGTCCACTAGGGTAACCTAGGGTTTAAAGCCTTGTTACATATGGTAAATGTAACCGCGATGCCTGCGAAAGTGAGTTAAAATTCTTCTTTTCTTGTTTATTTTGCTCGAGGACTAGCAAAACATAGGTTTGGGGGTGTGATAAGTGCTTAATAATCTATAATTTACTTATCTTTCCATAGCACTTATCAATGTTTTTAAACTGATAAATATATATTTACCATAAAATTAAATAAACATGGAAATGAATTTAAAATATGGTAAGAGGTAAATAATTCTTTTCTCAAAACAGACTCTAAACTTGTCTCTCTCCTGGTTATAATCTTTCATGAAAACATATAAGGAGGAGATTGTGTTGACCCGATTTGGTAACCTGATGGAGTTGTAATCAAGCTAAGGTTATAATTAAATGGGTTTTGGTCCTGATTCGACCGAAAGTTATAATTAATTATGTATGGGCAAAGGTTTGATTAACCCTTTTTATTAGGTCACGGTCCGGTTTTTAGTCGTGTCTGGTCGAGTTCGATCTGAAGCAGCTTAGCAAGAATTAAATTAATGACAATGGGTCTCAAGGACAAGTCAACCATTCCATAACCCACTCAAACCCAAAGTCAATTCCAACCAATTCGTTATCTGCCTTCATATAAAATTTATAATAATAATAATAACTAAATATTCACGATTCACTGTTCATATGAACAGTGTTCCCAGTTCAAACACTGTTCATAAGAACAGTGTTAAAAATAAATAAATAAATAAATAAACAAAATACCGAAAACACTGTTCATATGAACAGTGTTCGTGAAACACTGTTCATGTGAACAGTGGTAGAGAAAAAATAAATAATACATAATAAATAAATAAAAAATAAAAAAATAAAAAAAATTGAGAATCCACTGTTTATCTTCTTCCTCCCGCAGCGCATCACGGCCGTCCATGGCGTCCTCACCATCGTCCTCCGATCAGTCCCTCCAAGCAGCCGGATTCAATGGGCATCGTCGTCATCCGGGTATTCCGCCATCGCGCCGGTGCACCGCAACGACCAGACCACTCCCCTTCCGCGATCCCAGCCGTCGGCATCCGTCTCTAGGCCGTCACGTCGTCACCCCGAGATCAAAGCCATTCTCCCAGCGTATCACGCCATGGATCCGCCACCTTCTTCTTCCGTCCTCCCAGCATTGCGCCCCAACCGCTGCCACGGATCAACGCCGCGACCCCGCGCTTCAGGATCTACAGCCCACAACCCAGCCTCCCTTTCTCAACGTCTTCGTCCGCGGTCTGTGCCCTCCCGGTATTCACGCCTTCGTTAATCAGCCACCCGTGATCTCTTCTCCCTTCCCAAATGAGCACTCCGGACAGCTATAAAGGAGGAGGGTGGCCATCGGCTGGGGGGAGCTGGGTTCGAAAGAAAACAGGGGGGCGCTCGGTTTTGGGGAGAGATGCTCTGTTCGGGAGAAAGAAAAGAAAAGAAAGGAGGGGGGAGAGAATATTTTGGGTATTTTGGGACAGCAGTAGCGGAAGATTTTTATATGAAGATGAAAGGCCGTCCGGAAGCCATGCGCGGCTGAGCATCTAGTCTAGGGCTGGATGAAGCCCTAGCAATGTAACATGGCATTGTAGTTCTTACTCTTTTAATCTTTTTGGAGTTTGTTTAAATTCTCATTCTCAATGAAAAATTATTTTATGATGTTTAAACCTTGAGCATGCCATTTACTATTCATGTTTGCTAAAGTAGTCTAAGATGATCCATGCCTAGGAAGATGAGATATGCTACAACCCTAGATTAGCATACTTAGGTAGACACTTCATGCTATACCGAAGATGGATCTTTCTAAAACTCTTTATGTTTTTATTTTAAAAGGCTTGTAGCCAATTTGCATGCCTCTCCAAAAGATAAAAATTAAGAACACAACCCCTAATGCAATGCTATGCGGTGGATTCCAAACCCTAGATCCCTCTACTCTGATAAACTCCAATTTGCACTCATAGATTAATTCAGTATAATAAGTTAGCAAACTCTTCTTCTTGATTTATTTTAAAAGAAAAATAACTTGTCTCCAATCCCTGTGGACCGACACCCGTAATCACTATCCTACAGGATACGTGCTATTGCCGTGGTTTATTTTCGAAATTGAAAGAACCGATCACCCATACGTGCAGATGTGGGATTGTGTGATAAAATGCACCACATGTAATAACAAGCTTTTTGATTCTTTTTTGTCCTTTTCTCTATAAACATATTATTTTACAAACACAATCATTTATATTTTATGTTTATATAATATAATTTTTTATATTTTTACATAGTTTTTACTGAGAGTATAAGTTCAGCTTATTCTAAGGTCTACATTGATTGTATTTCAATCACAAATACTATAGTTTTTCCATATTCAATTAGTCCCTAAAAAACTCATGCTAAATTATCTCCTAGTCCACATGGGCCATATGCTGAGTCCGCTCTAATACTATTTATAATAACCTAGGGCCTTATCTAGAAAGATTAACTAAAATGTATTATTTGGGTTTCTTAGTTCTGTATATGTTCCAAGATCTATTGAGTGCATAACTAATCTGGGTCTAAAGACATACCTACATGGGTCTTCACAATGTTATTAAAGATCCTCTCCTAATCACATCATAAATATTAAATTCTCCTCATCAGTGCATGAAAGAACATGTTAAGCTATAAGCTTTTATATGGAAAAAATCCCAATCCAACATATTCAGTTGATGGGTCAGATTTATTGTGATCTCTCTGGTTCTAGCTTAGTTAAGATGAAATTTTTAGTAAACCCAATTGCATTAGATCAATTTTTCCATATCTAAGACCCTATAAGAGTGCTGCTGATGGGACATCGGAGCTGATTATGTCCCCGCCTACTCCACCATCTTAGTACATATTTATTTTATTTTATTTCTGGGCTTGTTTGCATTTTAGAGTTCATTTGTGTATTTTGGGTTTATGGGAATTATTCTTATGTAAGGGGGTTTTATTTTAAATGTTCTTATTTGGGCCCTATTTATAGGGGACTTTTATGATGATTAAGGTTAATGAAGAATTAAGTATTTTTCCCCCCGCGCTTTCCTCTTCGCTCTTCTCCTTCTTGCTCTTCCTTCTCTCCTCTTCTCCCTCTTCTCTTCCTCTACCTATCTTCCTCTCTTATTCTCCTCCTCTTCGTTCTTCCCCTTTCTCTGTCTTCTGTTTTGCAGTAGCTACACTCGTTCGAGATTGATCCATTCCCGTGCTACAGTATTCCCCATCCCGGTCCCGGCATCAACTTGGTATCAGAGCCCGTCGGCTTTGCCCCTGCCAAAGCCACGATCCAGTGTTTCCCTCTTTTCCCTCTCTCTCGGTATTCACCAGGCCCTCTCTCTCAGTTTTCACCAACCCCTTCCCCTCCCCTCTGTCGGTTTTCACCAGAGAAAAAAAAAATAGAAAAGAAACTCCTGCGGCTGCTCCTCCCCTTCCACTCGTCACCGTGCCCAATGCCACCACCACCCGCAGTACCCCCGCCATGCTCCATCTCCTCTGTCTTACCGCCGGCTGCTGCTTCTCTTCCCACAGAAGCGCCACACTGGTGTATGGCGGAGTAGCGCCGAATCCCAGGATTCCGATGGGCACACGAAATCTACGCGGTACCCCCGACCACGGATGCCGGAGCGTGCTAACAGGCCACGCGCAACTTCGTTGCTAAAAAGAAGAGGAACGTCGCTGCCCTTCTTTCGGCCCTATCTCTCGGACCCCGCCGTAGCAGCTGCCGGCCACCGCACAAAGGAAGAGTCCACCCGCCGCCGTGATTGGCCACCGTCTGTCGCCGTCGACCACAAAGCTGCGGCCGCAAGCTCCGTCACCGACCCCTTCGGCGTTCCGTAGCCGCCGCTGAGGAGTCCGACTCGCCCTCCCGAATCGGTCAGGAGGTTGAAGACGAAGTCAAGTAACGGGTACATCCTAAACCCATAACCCATAACCCACAACCTGGTAACCTGGGTCCAAAAATTCAAAAAAAAAAGTGCACGTGATCTGCACGTGCTAGGTCTAACGGTTATTGGAGCGGGTTGCAACCGAAACCCGAACCCATAAAGGTTCAAAAAAAAAGAGTAGCACATGCCTTGCACGCGACGAAAAAAAAAATTTACCTCTGTCCGGATGAAGAGGAAACCCTAGAGGGCTTCCGCCGTCGTCGCCATCAACGCCGTCGCCATCAAACGCCGCCGACCATCCCATGGACGACGAGCCCCGCCAGCCCTCACCGTTTGCTTCTCCAGGCCGCGTCGCCGTGTTTGCCGCCGTCGTCAACCGGCGTTCGCCACCATCGTCGCCACGCTCCTTAGAGATAGGCAACGGGCCGTAACAGGCCTGGCCCGGCCCAGACAGACCAAACGGACCGTGCCTGGCCCGGCCTATTACTAAACGGACCGTGCCTGGCACGGCCCGCTTAACCTAAAGGCTAAGCCCGGCACGGCCCTAGACCCGTAGGGTGGCGGGCCATGCCGGGCTCGACATGGGCCGTGCCAGGCACGAGACGGGAAAATAGCCGTTATGGGTGGCCCATAACGGCTATTTGTAGCTTTTTACCTATTTTGCCCCTCCCAACAGCCCTAAAACGGCTAATTTGAGGGGTATTTTGGGAAAAAAATTGGGCCCCGCGGGCCATGCCGTGCTTGGCCCACGAATCGTGCCAGCCCAGGCCCTTATGGGCCATGCCGGGCTCGGCCCGCGGGCCAAAAATTCTTAACCCAGCCTGGCCCCCTTTTATGGGCCGTGCCTAGCACGGCCCGTTACTGTAGCAAGCGGGCCATGCCGAGCCATGGGCGGCCCGGCCCAATGCCCACCTCTACCCACAACCTGGTAACCCAGGTCCAAAAATTCAAAAAAAAAAAGTGCACATGATCTGCACGTGCTAGGTCTAACGGTTATCAGAGCAGGTTGCAACTGAAACCCGAACCCGTAATGGTTCAAAAAAAAAGAAAAGAAAAGTAGCACATGCCTTGCATGCGACGAAAAAAAAAGACTTACCTCTGTCCTGACGAAGAGGAAACCCTAGAGGGCTTCCGCCGCCGTCGCCATCAACGCCGCCGACTATCCCACGGACGATGAGCCCCGCCAGCCCTCGCCGTTCGCTTCTCTCCGGGCTACGTCGCCATCTTTGCTGTCGTCGTCGCCGTGTTCACCACCATCGTCGCCACACTCCCGCTTCATCAGTCCCGTCCGAACCTGCCTCATCTCCTTCTCAGATCCACCCTTCCACCGCACTCGCCTCACCGCCTTTCCGTCGCTGCTCCTATCTCCACCACAGCCGCCTTCGCCGCTGGAAGACTGCCGCCGCTCCATCCTTCGAGCGTCGCCTCCGCCGAGCGCCCCTTCGGGCACCACTTCCTCCGAGCCCTTCATCGAGCTCTCCCTCCGAACCGCAGCACCACTCCACTGTTTGCGCCACCTCCTCCAGGTTCCGCCTCCACCGAGCTTCGTCCACCGACACCAGAGTTGCCTCCATCCTCTCCACTGCGGCTTCACTGCTGCACGCCTCCCCCTCCGCTTTCCCTTCTCTCGGCCACCACCTGAGATGCGAACTGCCTAGCCCCCTCCCCTTCGCATCGCAGACCCGCACGCCAACTCCCTTGAGCACGGCCCAGGCCCAAGCGGCCGAAGGTTCGGCTTGGTCCAGGCCCGCGCGCATGCTTCTTTGAGCGCAGCCCAAGTCCAACCGGCCGCAGACCCTATTTCAGGCCCGATCCAGCACCTTCTTCAGCCCATTTCAAAAGCCCAGGAGCCCTTGTGCTGCAGATCCAGGTCCATCGCTCCAGCTAGCTCCGCCCAGAGCCAACTTTGTGCTCGAGATTCTATAATGGACGCTTCCGGTTGACTGCATCCACCACAGGTGACAGGTTATTCTTTCTTTTGGGCTTGTTTATCTAATTATGTTCTAGTTCTCTTGCATGACAGTCCTATTTTGCAAACTTACTTTCCTGTCAAAGTTCAAGACCTAGAACAACTATGACCACACCCATCCTATTCCTCACTTAAATCTAGATATTAAATTAGCACATCATAGAGACAGGATATTTCTCAACATCCATCGATCAGATTACTTTTGGATTAGAACGACCGTAATACGTGCTTGCAACCTAACTTCTTAGAGTGACTAATTTCATACTTTAATTCTGAAATAACCAAAGTACAATTTGGTAACATTTAATTTTAAGTTACTTTTGTGAAAACTTGTTGATTACCGAATTCATAGTAGGTTCCATTAGTTGGTTGTCCTGCATCACAGTTGGTTAGTTAGGATCATTAGTAGCATTGCATGTCATACCATCAACCAGTGTAGTCCTTGCATGCCAACCCGTAGTGGTAGGGAGTACCTCCTCACTCATTCTAAGACCCCTTTGGCCACAATGGATTCTAGAGTTCTGCAAGAACTTGTGGAACAAATCGCTGCCTTACGAGCTGATCATGACGAATTCAAGCGAGAGATCCATGCTCTAGTGTAACATCCTAGGACTCCTGAACAATCAACCCCAATCGTAGCTTATCCCAAGCTTGGTTTGGCCACACCACCTGTAGCTCTTCTCCATTCCCCCTAGGAACCAACTTCCTCCTGATCACCAACGCGATCTTGACGAGCGACTACTTTGTACCGTAAGAGTAGATGCCCCCACATTTGCTGGTCAATTAGAGCCAAGCGTGTACCTTGATTGAAGAGCAGCTATGGATAATTATTTTGAGTGGTACGAAATGACTGATGATAGAAAAGTACGGTTTGCTAAAATGAAGCTTATTGGGCAAGCTCACTGGTACTGGCATAATGTTGAACATATGCGTGAGACCCAAAGACTTCCTCGTATCACCACTTGGGAGGATATAAAAGAAAAGTTGAATGAGAAATATCTGCCATGTTTTTACCGACAACGCCTTATGGATAGGTGGCAGAAATTAACTTAAGGGACATCAACCGTTGCCGATTACATTGCACGATTTGAGGAGTTTCATATGAGATGCGGTGTAATCGAAGAGGAGACTGTTACCCTCTCTAGGTTTCGGGCAGGACTCCGCGAGGAGATTCAGAAAGAATTAATCCTCCGAGAGATTACCACCCTTGGCCAAGCATACTAGTTGGCTCAAGATGTGGATAGTTTTCTTACGGATCCCTGTAGTGAGGCGTACCGACTCTCGGTCCATACCTCTAAGAGCCCGATCTAATCAAAATTATCTTCCGCAATCCAGACCATTTCCTAACCCTCCTAACCAGCCCGGTTCTATCCAAGCACCGGTTAGGACGTCCCAGTGCCTGTGCAAAATCCATCAAATGATAAAGAAAAGGGCATACTAGGTTCCAATCCTCCTTCAAGAAGCCAAACCCAATATTTCAGGTACCAAAAATTTGGCCATATCGTGTCCTAATATAATGCCAAGACCTATCTAATGACTGAACTCGAAATTGGGACCCAAGAGACTGAATGTGTCAAAGAAGTCTATGAACCAAACATCAAGGATTTTATAGAAGACTTTGGAGACGAACAGACCAGGTTAGAGTTTATCCAGGCTGAACCCAAAATGAGCCCACTGATCGGAATGACCAAATCCCTAGGCTTCACGTGGTTAGGTGTACTCTAGCTTAGACTAAGACCGAGCAAGATTGGTGTAGGACCTCCCTATTTTACACGTTTATTTAGATCAATGGTAAAATATGTAAAATCTTATTTGATAGTGGGAGTTGCATTAACGCCATTGCGTCTGGAGTTGTTTCTCGCCTCGGCCTGAAACTTATCCCTCATCCCAACCTATATAAGGTAGCCTGGGTAGATAAGACGTTCATCTCGGTGTCGGATAGATGCCTTGTTCTGATTCAATTTCTATCTTATAAAGACGAAATTTGGTGTGACTGCATTCCGATGAACATAGGTCAAGTCATTCTAGGGAGACCTTGGTTATACGATAAGGACGTCACCTTCATGGACGGTCGAATTCGTGTAGCTTTATGTTCCAGGGTCAGAAAATTATACTGAACTCATTGCCTCCTAGAGAGCCCGCCCCTGAAAAAAAGAGTGCTACACTACGAAAAGATGAATCACTTCACATCATTACTTTGAAAGAAGTAATGAAAGATATTGAAAGCCACTCATCTGTGTTCGCCCTTATGGCTAGAGTTATCAATGTGGAGTCGAATCCTGAGCACCCACCAGAAGTAGTTCCCCTGTTGGAGGAGTTCCACTCTGTTTTTCCTAAGGATCTTCCAGATACACTCCTCCGATGCGTGACATCCAGCACGCGTTGACCTCGTTCCTGGAGCATCCTTGCCAAATCTTTCCTATCATAGGCTCAACCCAAACGAGCACACTGAACTGAAACGTCAAGTCGACGAACTCCTCACTCGAGGGTATATTCGTGAGTATTTGAGCCCCTGTGCTGTACTTGCACTTCTCACTCCCAAGAAAGATGGTTCTTGGAGGATGTGTGTTGATAGCCGTGCCATCAATAAAATCACGGTTAAGTATCATTTTTCCATTCCTAGGCTGGATGACCTTTTGGACTATATATCTGGTGCTACAGTTTTTTCCAAGATCGACCTAAAGAGTGGATACCACCAGATTCAGATTCGTTCTGGGGATGAATAGAAAACTGCCTTTAAGACCAAAGATGGACTCTATGAATGGTTAGTGATGCCGTTCAGGTTAACAAATGCTCCTAGTACTTTTATGAGGATGATGACACAGATCTTTCGACCTTTTCTGAATAAATTTATCGTTGTATATTTTGATGATATTCTCATCTATAGTCAAACTCAAGAGCTCCATCTATCACACTTAAAGCAGGTTTGTGATGTCCTTCGGAAAGAAAGCTTCTTTGCAAACCCCAAGAAATGTGCCTTCCTGACCGATCATGTCACTTTCTTAGGGTTCATAATGTCTTCTAATTATGTCTCAGCTGATCCAAAAAAAGTAAGCGTGATAGTCGATTGGCCTGAGCCTAAGACCCTAGTGGATGTATGTAGTTTTCATGGTTTGGCTACTTTCTATCGTTGCTTCATTAGAAATTTTAGTTCAATAATGTCTCCCATTACATATTACATGAAGAAAGGAGACTTTATCTGGACTAAGTCAGCATCCCAAGCATTTACTGAAATTAAGAAAAGGATGACCGAAGTGCCTGTTTTGCGCCTCCCTGATTTCACGAAGGTATTCGAGGTCGCATGTGATGCCTCTGGCGTTGGCATAGGTGGCGTACTAAGCCAAGAGGATCACCCTATCGCATTCTTTAGCGGAAAAATTAAGCGATGGCAGGTTGCGTTATTCCACCTATGATAAGGAATTCTATGCGGTAGTGCAAGCTTTGCGACACTGGCGACCTTAAGAATTTGTATTATACTCTGATCATGAGGCTTTAAAGTACCTTAACTCCCAAAAGAAACTAAACCATCGACACGGCCGATGGATCGAGTTTCTTCAAGCCTATACTTTTATCCTGAAACATAAAGCCAAAGTTGAAAATAAGGCTGCTGATGCGCTCAGTCGACGGATCTGCCTTATATCCGTGATGAGCACTGAAGTAATTGGTTTTGAAAGAATCAGAGAACAATATACCACCTGTCCCGACTTTAGTGAAGTGTGACTGACCCTACGAGATGGAGTAGAGCGAGAACAAGATGATTTCTTCCTACAAGATGATTACCTCTTTCGCTCCGACCGATTGTGTATTCCCCGAACCTCATTGAAAGACTTTCTAGTATGGGAAATACATGCTGGAGGACTGTCTGGGCATTTCGGAAGAGACAAAACCATTGAAATGGTGGAACGACGTTTCTTCTGGCCGAGTCTCAAGAGAGACGTAGCTAAAATTGTCGGTCAGTATCGTACATGTCAACTAGCCAAACAACGTAACCAGAACACTGGTCTTTATACTCTACTACCCGTTCTCGATTGTCCTTGGCAAGATGTTAGTATGGATTTCGTGTTAAGACTTCCATGTACCTCCACCAAACACGATTTCATTTTTGTAGATGTGGACCGATTTTCTAAGATGGCTCATTTTCTTCCCTATTCTAAGACTTCTGATGCTTCTAGGATTGCGAAACTCTATTTTGACGAAGTCATTAGACTCCATGGCCTTCCAAAATCTATAGTGTCCGATAGGGATGTTAAATTCATAAGCTACTTTTGGAAAATCCTTTGGCACATGATGGGCATCAAATTAAAATTTTCATCTGCCTATCATCCACAAACTGATGGCCAGACAGAAGTTGTTAACCGAAGTCTAGGGAATCTTTTAAGATGTCTGGTAGGTGAGCATGCTAGAACTTGGAATTTAGTGTTACCGACCATTGAGTTTGCATATAATAGTTCGATCAATAGGACCTTAGGCATGAGTCCCTTCGAAGTGGTGAATGGATATAAACCTTGGCAACCCACTAACTTGATTCCCATGTCTCATCAACATAGAGTCTCTGAGTCTGCACAATCATTTGCATCACACCTGCATTCATTGCATCAGAAAATCAGCAAACGTATTCACTCTAATAACTTAAAATATAAATTCCTTGCTGATTTACACAGACGTTATAAAGTGTTGAATGTAGGAGATTATGTCATGGTGAGAATTAGACCTGAACGACTTCCTTCGGAAACGTTCAAAAAGTTGCAATCTCGTAGTGCGGGACCATTCAAAGTCCTAAAGAAAATCAGTTCGAATGCTTATGTTGTAGATCTTCCTAAAGACTATGGGATTAGTGCGATATTTAATATTGAAGATTTAGTCTCATACAAGAAGTCAACATTCATTCCTTCTGACCCTTTTGTTGATACACCTGCCCTTGTTGATCACCTTGACCCATCACCTGTAATTGAGCCTCCACCTCCAAAGTTTCATGCATGTAGAGAACACATAGAACATATATTAGATGAGCAGGTTATATCTACTAGGAAAGAAAATTACCAACGTTACCTTGTTCGCTGGAAAGGTCGACCCGAATCGGATGTGACGTGGATTTCGCGAGCCGAGTTGTAGCGCCTTGACCCTGACCTTCTGGAGCAGTACGACAGCCGGCCAGACCGGCATTCGATAGGATCGAGTTTTTTCCATCCGGGAGGAGTTGATGGGGACATCGGAGCTGATTATGTCCCCGCCTAGTCCACCATCTTAGTACACATTTATTTTATTTTATTTCTGAGCTTGTTTGCATTTTAGGATTCATTTGTGTATTTTGGGTTTATTGGGAATTATTCTTGTGTAAGGGGGTTTTATTTTAATTGTTCTTATTTAGGCCCTATTTATAGGGACTTTTATGATGATTAGGGTTAATGAAGAATTAAGTATTTTTCCCCATGCTTCCCTCTTCTCTCTTCCTCCTTCTCGCTCTTCCTCCTCTCCTCTTCTCCCTCTTCTCTTCCTCTCTACCTATCTTCTTCTCTTATTCTCCTCCTCTTTATTCTTTCCCTTTCTCTGTTTTCTGGTTTTGCAGCAGCTACACTCGTTCAAGATTGATCCATTCCCGTGCTACAGTATTCCCCGTCCCGGTCTGGCATCAGCTGCTCATGACTCATAGCTCGAGACCCAGACTCAATCTACTAGTTCGAGTTGTAGGTATGAGTCGATCCAACATGGACAAGGTCTATTGTTGAATGCGGATCAATATAGGTGATCTCACCAAGTCAGGTCCAACATATGTTTTAGATTGACCAAAACAACTTTCCTATTCCTATCATAATTAAATATATGGCTTTTGATATGGTACTCCAAAGGTCTTTTACATATTTTTATCCCTAAGTGTCTCTAGCCATCCGATTTAGGTGGATGGCATTGATTTATCTATTGGCAACCGGTTGGGGCTGGTTATGTACATAGCTGGTGTAATAAATATATTGAACTTCAGAAGCATTTCAAAATAATGTTCATGGCTAGTTCTATAATTATGTTGAACTTGAGCGGTGTTTTGGAATCTTCCCTTCTTTCCCTCCTCTCTCTTTTTGTTCACCTCCGGAGGAGCGTTTTGGAAGCCATGACCCTCTAGAATTGTGCCGCATCACTGGCATCGCAGCCATGCACACACTCAACTTCTACTCCATAGGCATCTCCCTCCACCACTAGAAGGTCCTTTCACATTAGCAACCTCGGCTGTAGCACCACGAGCGCCACCATCGTCATCGATGACCTATTCAAAAACCGCCTCTCTCCAAGTGACCTTATCATCTCAAGAAAGATGAGGGGGTTGACATTGTTAGCATGTATCTTCCATCATGCACCTGATGATGAGGTACGACGACCCATCCGCAACCATTGAGCACCTTGCTTTCTCTCCAATCTTCTTTGCCACCGTCAGATTCCCTTTGCTTCCCTTGGCCACTTTGAAAGCTGCCAACAATGCTGCTCATCAACCAAGCCACCCTCGCGGTGATCTGGGCCTTTTCGACCCCCACCCAGGCCTTCTCTCCTCCACGGCCCCATCTCTCACCTCCTCCTCCCTTATGCACCGCCCGCTATAGTGAACTCAGCACTGCCTTCAACCCCTTCCATCACACCTCCATTATCCTCCTTATTGCCATCGTCTCCTCCTCCACCCCCACCACCCTCTCCATCCACTATACTTGGACATCAGCGGCATCCACAACCGCCACCTCACCATCCTCGCCACCATCCCCGTCGAAACCTTGAACCCTCTATCACCAATACCAAGAAACACCAAATACTTAAAGGAAACACAGATTTCCTCCAAAATGAGCTCAAAATTTTTTAGAAAATCTATGTTTCTATAATAAAATCGGTGGAGAAATAGATGCAGATTGCTCGCTAGAAGAGGTTTTGGAGGAGAATATAGGGTAAAGACAGGCAAAGATGGGAAAAAAGTAAATAATAATAATAATTTTTATTTTTCAACAAATAATAAAAATAAAGATACTGCTAACTAATAAAATAATAAAATATTATTTCTTTTCGAAGGAAAATAATAAAAATTAAAGGTTGGAAATTTCTTGGTTACCTTCTAGTAACTTTTTAACAATAAAATACCTTGAATATCCTAACATATTGGATGTTTAAGACGTCTCTTAGCATTTTCTACAATAATATAAAAAATATTGTTGCAAAATGCTAATTCAATTAGAGTATTTTGGTCAAAGATTGCTATCTTAAGAATAAGACCTAGATGACCAACTTTATTCAGCTCATGGGGGGACCATTGTCCCCTTTCAATGCACTCCCCCAACCTTTAAAGAGCCTGAGGGGGAAAGGAGACAAAGTCCAATGTGCCCACGTACCTGCCAAGTGCTCAAAAGGCCAAAGGCATCTTTTCAAATCTCTCATCCCTTTTTTTCACTCCAAGCTTCCGCATGAAGGAATGGGTAGATCCGACTCCAATGAGTCCAAAAGGAATCCCTCTTTTTCCTCCCCTCCTCCCATTCTACGTAGCCTTGGTCTGAGGAGAGGGTGACACCTACACCAATTCCCACAGTAGTAGCAGGACCCCTCTTTACCCAGCTTTAGTATGGCATGCAAGCTCTCTTTTTTATTTAAATAACTGCTTAACGTGGTAGGTCCCTAGGTTTCACTTTATCCTACTGGATGCAAGAAATTTAACAAGGGAGCACCAAGAATGCATTCCAATGTCTCGTACACGTACACATGTACATGCTTCACGTATCAGTGTCTACCAATGAAGAAAACAAAAATCTGAAAGAATCTTTGATGTCATTGTGCTGCTATTGTACACAACAAGGGAGACAGATAGCTTCATCTTTTGTACCAAGAGATGTTTAATGCACCATTATACCATACAGGGATGGTATTCCAAGATATTGGTTGTCTAATTGAAGAATAATTAGGAACATTTGGTAAGATTGAGAGCATAAGGAATCAAATGGAGAATTTTCAACGTTGAAGTTCCCATGAAATATATAATAATTTGTGATTTGCGTGCAAATTAATTTTTAAATTGATTGTAGTAGCTTGTAATTTGATAAGCTTGCAATATATTAATCCTCCAAAATGACAATCATCACCACCTTAACTAGTGACCTGTCTGAGGCATCATATATCTAATTAAAAAAATAGACAGCAATCTATAGTATAAAGAACAGGAGACAACATTTAGGTGATACAGGAGAATTTTCTAGTTCTTTAATATCCTAAAATTTGCATAAGAAATATTGTTAAATATAGACAGTACAAAATTGGAGGATTCCATTTGTTGTAGTTTCATTTTTTAAAAAAAAAAAATAAAAATAATAAAACCAAACCCATCTCCTAAATTTTAGTTGGTCTAAACGTTTTAAAATACTTCATTTTTAGTCCTACATCCGATATATGAAAGCAAGTCCTCTTGCTTAAATAAAAATTTCATCCCATTAAGCCTAAACCAACAAAAGGTTACACACCACATCCACTTCCCTCGGGAGTCTTTATCATTTAAATGTTGATTTTTATAAAATCTGTTTTTAAAAGCATTATATTGCAAATAGAATTTTCTGCAATATAAAAATCTGTGCAGAAATTTCTTCAGCTTTAAAACTGTGCGGAAATTATTGCTATTCTGAAAAATCAAAGCTTTTTGTCCCTTTTCTTAGCATAATTATTTAATGTTGTTGTTATTGCTCTTTATTGCTTTTATTTTAAAACCTAGCATTATATTATTGGAAGCCATTAATTAACCATTTAAATACATAAGCCTAAATCCCTTGAAACTTATGTTTGCAGAACTAATTAATCAACCAAAACTTCATAAATAACTTCTTTGATGATCATAATGCAGTCAAACCCTAAAAATTTTGTGGATCCTTCGTTAGAAGGTGGTAAAGCCAAGTAAAATATTGGCATACCATATTATGTTTGATTTCTGTGATAGAGTTCTCTAATCCTAAACCATTCTCTAGATGTACTTCTCAACCTTCATCTTCTCATAGTCCTTAAGATTTTGGATCCTGTGGCTCTCATATAAAAATTTCTGAAGAGAGTTATTTCCATTGTCACTGTAATATCCTTAATGCCCCTTTTGATTATTTATATGATATGTATCTTTTGATCAAATTAACTGAGATGTTTTGGAATGATCTTGAAGCAGAATATGGAATGGATGATGTCGGTCTTGTTTGGCCTATTGTATCCAGGTTCCCTATATATGCTATGGTGGTATCCAAATCCATGTATTTCAATTTTTTTTAGAAAGGCTGAGCTAATTGGTTGCAAGTTTTCTGAAAGTTATAAGGTCCAAGTCTTAGTTGATTCTCTCCCTCCGTCTTGATAGAGTTTTTCTCATGAGTTGTCATGAGTAAGGTGACTTAACCCTATCAGAGGTCATGAAACCCTGTTAGAACAAGGAAAAGCATCGAGTTAAGCACAAGCACAAATCTGATTTTAGACCCCAAATCAATTTGATTGAATTCAATTAAACCTATTTCAAATTCTGAGAGAAATTCTTCAAAAAGAATAAACCTCAAAATCCTTCAAACTAAATCTCTTTCTACAAACCTCCTATAAGCCAAAACCGTCCAAATCAAAAGCCAAAAGGAAGCTGGAGACCTTTTGCTTCATATGCGAGCGAGCCAATTATATAGTGAAGGACTGCTACTATAGAAAGACTGAACCATAGAAGAAAGAAGCACCAAAACCAAAAGGGAGCATAGTTGAAGATGGTGCTGGACCTTCCTTCAGATCAGAAAATCAAAACCCTTTGGTATTCCTTGTCCATTCTTTTTATAATTGGTGGCTTGATTCTGAAGCTAATGTGCATGTTTGTTTTGATCGCTTCTGGTTCTCCAACTTTCAGGATTAAAGTGGAGAAGGTATAACAATTAGGAACAAATCTACAACATAAATGCTAGAAAGAGGTCAAGTAGACCTAAAGATAACATATGGAAAAATCTTAATCCTTTATGAAGTACTATATATCCCCAACACTAGGAGGAACTTAATTAATGGATTTTTTCTTATATCTAGAGGCTATAAAATTATATTAGAATCTAATAAGCTTGTAATCACCTGTAATGATGAGTTTGTTGGAAGGCCTATTCAAATTAAGTGTAATTCCTAAAAATTCTAATGAAGATCATTTTTTTATTCTAAATCTTGAATCTTGTAATATTTGGCACACTACAGCAAAATTGGTTTTCGCCAACGCTTTTTTGCCGATGCTTTATACAAGCATCGGCGGTTTCCTTTGTAGCGCCTAAAAAGCCTGATGCTTTTAAAAAGCGTCGACAATATACGATGCTAATTAGCATCGTTGTATTGTACAACCTAAGACGACGCGTATTCGCATCGTCGAAAACCTAATTCTAATCAAAACCCAGCGGCCACCCCCCTTCTCCCTCATCCTCGATCGATATCAAGCCCTAGCCGACCCTAGCTCCTCCCTCCTCCGCCTCCACGCTCTCCAAAACCTAGGGTTTCTAGGTTTCATGAGCACCAAACCTTGTCCCCTCCTCCTCCCTCCTCTCCGGTGGCGGCGGTCCAGCATTCGGCGTCCTCCGCACCCTCTCCTCCAACCGCTTCTCCCGACGAATCTCTGGTCGAAGGTATGGAAGATATTTTTTTTTTGTTCCGTTCTAATTTCGCAGTTTTGATCTCGTGATAGCATTATAATCTCTAAATGTTTTGATTATCTTGGTGAAATATAGTGTTGGTAAAATGAAGAATAAAGAAAACGAGCAATAATCAGCATTTTATGACTTTTGTATTCAGTTTTGGTCTATATGCCTCTATTTTTTTTGACTCTCATGTCAAAAATCGCGAAACCCTTATCTCATTTCCTTTTGTATTCTCTCTCCTTTTTTTTTCTCTTTGTACTTCATCCATTTGTTGTTATAATAACATGGTAGCAGAGCAATGGTACTTCTAGATTTAGTCTTTCTAGTTGCTAGTTAGTCCACGATACTTCTGCATGAAGCATTCCTCTAATTAGTGAGTTTGTATATTAGTTGCTAGTTATAATTAGCAGCGATGGAAAATGATTTGTTCGGGCCGCTTTTAGCCCAATTCTGCCACCTTTATTTTGATAAAACAATTCTACAGTTTTATTCAGGAAATCAGGAGAAAACAGAGGGATTGAACAATTATGAAGTTTGACTACTATAAATACAGTTGCTTAAAATACAAGAAAGGATGGGAAGGGAGCCTTTATTTTGATATAAAGTATTAAATACTAATTACGAATTAAGGTAAGAGCAGTATAAATCGAATATATATTAATCTAAAAGTTTAATTAAATTGAAAAATTTAATTATAACTAGCAACTAATTAGAGGAATTATACCCTAATTTAATTATACCGTATAGATCCATGAGTTTGTATTAGTGATTCTCATAGTTTATCCACATTTTCCGAGTCCTTCGAAATGTTCTTCCTTATTTTAGCATTTATTAATTGCATGATCCTCATGAACTATTAACATGAAGTTTAGGGTCCTTGCTTTCTGACTTGGAGCAGCAAGAGCATTAGATTGTTAACAAAGTTTTCAAACTTGGTGCTGATTTGATTGAAGTAAGAAATTTCTACATGAGAGCTTTCAACTTACCACGATTGACCAATGAAAGAAAGTAAAAATAACGCAGCCATCCTAATTTGATTGAAATATTGTTGTCAAAATGTGGCTTGACACTGAAGATATAAACTAGTGATAGAATGAAATAAAGTGCACTAATTCTGGAGATTATAATTTCTAATCAAACAATGCGACATGTACTGCAATACGGCTGTGGGTTTTCTGACGATGGTGGGTGAAGATGGTCTTGATCATCTTTGCAGGAGTTAAAAAGCAGAGGTTGAAAAAGATCTCTCTGAAGATCTTGATACACACGAAACATCGTGTATCGAAATTATGCAGCATACTCATGAATTTTTCCAAAACCAGCATCACTAGTATATCTTATGATATACTCTTTAAATCTTGTATATGGCCTATGAGGTGTCTCACCAAAAGGCCAGCCAGGCTTGATAAAATTGAACTGTGACCAACTGATCAACACTTATCTCTTGAAATAGCAGATGCTGCTAATTTTTATGGAGTCCTTAGTTAGCGGTTCAGAGGGAAAGCCATATTATCTAAATGCATATTTTAGGGGGGATGCCACAGTAAACATCTGAAATTGTGATTTGCAAGCATTTTAGTGACAAAAATGATCTATGCTGCCATTTATATGCATAACTTCAAAACAAGATTACTGACATTTACTTGAGAAAGTTCAGTGAGAGGGGAAGTTAATAAAAGTTTTCGAAACTAATAAGGCAATAGAAAATAAATGCCTGAAGTGGATTTACATCATGATTAGAAGCAAGAAAAGAGCATTGACTTGGTTCAACTATTCATAAATGTTTGAAATGAATCTTGTGGTCTTACAATGTTTAAAACATAAGAAACAACCTGGTGAAACAGACATATTCTATTGCAATTCATTTAGATTTTATTTATTATTTAACTAATATTGCTTCTTTTTGTGCATACTAGGTAACAACATGCCGCGAGAAAATTGATTCAGAGATGTTGAGTTTCAGCACACATCCGTGGGATCTTCTTCTGATCAGTCCCTACGGTCCCAACAGCCCGACGAGCCCCAGCAGCACGAGTCTCAGTCTGCGCACGTGCCACCTGTTGATTGTCCAGACATGGATGACGTGCACATCCGGGGTAATTTGATTTACATTTTTTATATTATTTTTTCTTACAATCCATGGATATTTTTTTTTATTTTTATAGATGGACTGGGGAAAGCGAGGAGGACACGAGGACCCACTCGAGCACAGGACGTGTGGAGCCTACATGAGGATGACAAGATCGTCGTCCAATGCAATGAACTGGGGCAGCCTATCAAGAGGGCTGCAAGCATTTTATCGACTTTTCTAGGATCGGTTGCGTGGAAGGGTCAGTTGTGTCCGCTCAACTATACGAAATGGAATGAAATGCTTCCTTCGTATATGGTTGAGCTTCTTAAAGTTATTGAGGTAAAGAATTGAATTTGCTTACTATCACAATTTTATTTTTTGATTTATCATTGTTATAACATTCTTGACTTTGGTGTAGAAAAAGTTTGTCCTTCCTGCAAATAGCCATGATTGGGTGCTGAAGTCCGTCAACCGCAAATGGAAAGAATATAAGGCGAAACTAAAGGCGGACTGGAAGCACATGGGCATGACTGAAGAGGAGGTGGCTCGTGTTTGTCCTTCTGATGTAATCCCTCATCAATGGAGGAAGCTTGTCCACTACTGGTTTTCAGAAAAAGCTCAGGTTGTGTATATTTTTTCAATTCCTTACATTGTATTTACTAATAATATAGATTACAAATTTATACATTAAATATATTATATTGTTTATTCTTTTTTTGGGAAGACATATTTCAACATTGGTAGAGCTGCACGAGCCTCTCAGACTGTTCCTCATACTTCAGGCTCGATGAGTTTTGCTAGGCGTAGAGCTAAATTCGTAAGTTATTTTGAAACTATTTTAAAATGTTCTATCATATAGCATGTATCATGATAACTAGCTTGTCAATATACTTTTTGTTGTAAATGGATGATAATAAGAGGGAGCCTGGTAAGGTGGAGTTTTATAAGATGACTCACACCCACCGAGATGGCAGTTTTGTTCGGAAGGAGGCAAGAGATATAATTGTATGTATTCATCTTTGAATCTTTTAACGATATTATTATTAGTTCTATTATTGCCATACATTAATATGACTTTTTCTTTTGTGCATTATAGGACAGGGCAACAACTCTTATTTCAGAGCGTGTCGGGGAGTCATCATCATCCAACGCGATCAATCATGTCGAAGCTCAAGTGCTCGCCAAATTATTGGGCCCAAAGCGTTATGGTCGAGTGAGAGGTTATGGCATTAGAGTTACCCCTACTCAATTGTCTGCAGTGGGAATGTATACAAGAAATGTTGGAGAAGGTAGTAGTAATGCAGAAGTTAGTAGACTTCGGGCAACAATTGAAGATATGAAGGATCGCCATCAGGCAGAGTTGGCGGAGCTGAAGCAGAACCAACAAACTTTGCAGTCTCAGCTTGAGCATGTTGCCCAAGGTGACAAGCCAAGAGGGGGAGGTGAATTGGTTTCTCTTAATTTTTACTATATTACTTATGTCAATTGATGAGTTAGTGGAATTTAACAAAGCACAATACAAACACACAAGAAGTATAGTGGTTCGATGCTCTCCTAAGCACCTACGTCCACTCCCCAAGCGACCCCTTGGGAATTTACTATAATCCCGCGGATTACAGTTGGATTATTTTCCGGGCTCACAATCCAAAAACCTTTACACTTTGGTTTTCCGGGTTCACTAAAAACCTATGTTGGTTTTACGGGCTCATCAACGAACCTATGTTGGTTTTACAGGCTCACCAACGAACTATGTTGGTTTTACGGGCTCACCAACGAATCTATGTTGGTTTTCTGGGCTCACCAACGAACCTTTACAATTGGTTTTACGGGTTCACCAATCAACCTACACCGTTGATTTTGCGGGCTTACCAACTAACCTTTACAAGGAGTTTAATAAACGAAGTAAGAAGATTTAAGCTCCTAGATGAGCAAATATAACAATATAATCTATAAAGAAGAGTTTAGAGAATAGTTATCGCTTGATGTGACTTCTCTCTTCTTTGTCAAGGATGCTTCACTCTTCAGGGGTGGATGGAGCTCTTAATGACTCTTGGAATCTGCTCAACCACTTTCTTTTGACTCTTGAATGAAGCACTTGGATGAAGAAGATTAGGGCACTTCGTCTTTCTTGTGTACTCTTTGATATTTTGCAAAAGGATGTTCTCTCTGATGAATAGTGTCACTTTAAATAGTTTCCTTCATCCATTGGACAAGCCCCAATGGTTAGAATTCAAAAACTAGCCGTTACTCACTATTGGAAGGACAAAAAGTACTTCTGCAGAACTAGCCGTTATGCTTCTGCCCGTGCTTGGGTCGACTCAACCTTTCCTTGGGTCGACCCTCTCAAAACCATAGAAACTTGCAATTCAGCCTTCCTTCACTTCTGTCGACTCAACATTTCTTTGGGTCGACTCAAGGTTCAGTTGGGTCGACTCAACTTCCACTTGGGTCGACCCTCTCAGGGTTTCCAGAGAACCTATTTTGTCAATGTATTCTGTCACTGCCTTTGGGTCGACCCTCTCAGTGTTTGGGTCAACTCAAGCTTGGGTCGACTCAACTTCCTCTTGGGTCGACCCTCTCAGTGTTTCCAGAGAACTGTTTTCTTGAGGCTTGAGAGGCTTGAGGTTTGGGTCGACTCATGCCTTCCTTGGGTCGACCCAACTACTGTTCATCCGTGCCATTTTTGCAGAAGTGTGCCAGATGCTTTCTTGATGTACCGGGGTCGACCCAATCAACCTTGGGATCGACTCAATCCACACTTTGCTGCAACTCAAGGTTAGATTCATCCATATAAACAATGAAATGCATCTTTATATAATTATACAAATATACTGAGAGTAACAGACTTATAAATGAAGTATCGAATTAACTTGTAACATACTCTTGATTATTGCTTGTTAATCATCAAAATACCACTATCATCCTCAATCTCCCCCTTTTTGATGATTACAAAATATAGAGTATGAGCCATTGATACTTATCTTAAAATTAGTTTTAAAAGAACTCAAGTTGCTGAATTTCAGCTTTTCAAATTTGAGAGTGAAGTCTCCTCCTATTTCATCCAAATGTTTCCAATTTGACCTTTTGAATTACTCCCCCTTTCTTTTATATTTCATTAAAGATGAAACTTCAAAAATTTGAGATAAAGCATGAGTTTCAGATTATGTATCGAGGTGTGAAAGGTATGTGCCAATTTCTGAAATTCTATGTGCCAAATTCTGAAATTCAATATAAATTTTAGATTTGATCATTTTCATTGTTACAAATTGCTCCCCCTTAAATGTATATGCTTTCCTATTATAATTTTCAACTTGTTTGTCAACTTATTTCTCTTTCCTTACTCAACTTATTTCTCTTTCCTTACTTCTCCCCCTTTTTGTTATCATCAAATAGGTGCATAGACACAATAATTAACAAACATTTAAACTTCATTGATCAAAAAGGAACATTTTAGTACAATAATGCTAAAACAAAAATAAATACAATGTTCCTCAATCAAAGTTCAAAATACATGATCAACACAAAATACATATGAGAACTAGATACATATCCTAGGCTCTAAACAGAAATGCTAATATCAGCCTAGGGAGTATCTAATGGCTGTGATCTAGTCCTTATCCTCCTAGTATAAGTGGCGAGGGGAGGTCGAGCCTGATGAGACTGAGTCTGGCGTGGAAGTCCTGTGTCGAAATCTCTAACTCAGCTGCCTGTGGCACAGATGGTCCATGAACCTCTCTCTCTCTCCGTAGAGCTTCTATCTGCTCTCTAAGATCACTGATCTCAGCAGTCATGATATCGAGTCTGCTCGTCAGCCCATCAGTGATAGTCCTCGCCTGAGCTGACATAAGCTCAATCATCCTACTTCAACACTCATCTGTGTTTCTCGCAGGAACAGATGACGAAGGTCCAGCCTCTGAAGGTGCTGTAGGATGATCCGTATGCTCCTCATCCTCAGGGATAGGGTCTCCAATATCTGGTGCATCACCCTCTGGTGCATCACCCTGAATCCCTGCTCCAGCACGAACCCACTGCCCGTTCACCTTCTCATAGCCCATGCGAATAAGTGATCGTGCAGTGTATGTATCGGTGAAAAGCAGATGCCTGGAGATCTCCCCCTCGACAGATATGTCGTGCTGTCGGAAGATCAAGGTGAGTATCATACCATAGGGCAGGGAGACTCTGGAGTTGCAGATTACCTTCCTCATCTGCCTCAGTATCATGGCCGGGAGATTCAGGGGAATACCCTGAATAATATGCTCCATCACAACTAGATCTCGCTCTGAAATGAGATCAAATCTCCCGCTCTTCGGAAAAAGAATCCGACCAATGAAGTTGTGCAACAACCTCATCTCTGCAGAAAGAGAGCTCGCTATAACTTGCTCCGAGTAGTCGAAGTCTTCATTCTCAAGAATTAATTGCAGGGCTCTCAACTTGTTTTCTGGCTTTTCTGGAGTTGCTCCTTCGCAGGGGAGATGAAGCAACTCACTCAAACTCTCTTCGGAAACTCGAACCCTAACTCCTCGAACTTCCGATATGAGCCCTCCCATCCCAGTTTTGAGGAAGGCATAGAACTCCCGAACTAGTCCGGAGTAGATCACCACATCTAGGGAGCAAAGATACTCCCAACCTTGCCTTCGGATCCATTTCCCTAAACGGAACCCTTCTTGATCCAAGAACTCGGAATGGATCCTTCTCCCCGTTGTAACCGGTCTCCCCGCAAACTTTGCAAGTTGTACTGAAGGGGAGGGAGGAGGAGGTGGCTCTACACGTGTCTCACCTTGTGGAGACACTGTAGACGGCTCTGTAGCTTCCCTTTCCGCACGTTGGATCCGTGAGACTCTCCCGGATCGCTTGGCTACGGCTCTCTTGGGTCCCATTTCTCCAAGATCTTGAAGTAATCTACTGTTTGGAGATGATTGGAGGAGATTTGAGAGTGGAAAATAGGGTTTTCGGAAGAGGACAAAGTAAAAACAGTGCCCTAGATAGCTCACGGGTCCCCCTTTTAACAGTGGGGTCCTAACGTTGGGTCGACTCAACGTTGGGTCGACCCTATTCTGGGTTGGGTCGACCCAAGTTCAGAATTTTTTCTTTTCTCTTCCTTTTCCCTTCTAAAAATTTTCTTTGCTTCCAATCCTTATAAATTCTTTCTGGGACAATGATACATGAGTAAGAAATCTATAGATGACGAGTTTGACTCATGTTTCATGGGTTTTTAGAAATAGGAGGAATGTATCATGAGACTGCTTGCTCCCTTTTATATCTCTTCAATAAAAAGGATCACATATGCCTAATTCCCTCCTAAGCGTGCAAAATCTATCTTCACTCAAAGGTTTTGTGAAAATGTCAGCTAATTGTTTCTCAGTACATATATGCTCAATACATATGTTTCCATTTTGCACATGATCTCTAATAAAATGAGATCTTATTTCTATGTGTTTGGCTTTAGAATGCTGAACCGGATTTTT
This sequence comes from Phoenix dactylifera, assembly GCF_009389715.1. Classification (NCBI taxonomy): domain Eukaryota; kingdom Viridiplantae; phylum Streptophyta; class Magnoliopsida; order Arecales; family Arecaceae; genus Phoenix; species Phoenix dactylifera. The sequence continues at coordinate 244,517 of NW_024068050.1, read as the reverse complement.
AGTAAGGTTGATGGCACTAGTATTATCACATTTTATAGGAATGTTATCTAGCTTAACTCCGTAGTCCTCTAGTTGTTGCTTAAGCCATAGTACTTGGGCACAACAACTGCCGGCAGCTATATATTTAGCTTCAGCTGTCGACAGTGTCACTGAATTCTGCTTTTTGCTAAACCATGATACTAAGTTATTTCCTAAAAATTGACATGTTCCACTAGTGCTCTTCCTATCTAATTTGCATCCAGCAAAATCAGCATCTGAATAGGCAAGCAAATCTAGACATGAGTCTCTCGAATATCATAATCCTATGTTTGTAGTTCCTCTTAAATATCTAAGGATTCTTTTAACAGCACTTAAATGTGACTCCTTAGGATCTGAATGGTATCTAGCACATATTCCTACACTAAATACGATGTCTGGTCTACTAGCAGTTGTAGGGTTCTAGCATGTCATAAGGGGCAGCGGAAGCTAGGGATTTTAAAATTTTCTTAATAAAGTCCCTATGCATGAAACCCTTTTAAGCCTAGATCACCTTAATGATTACAATCAAATAATATGAAATAAATACAGAATTAGTAGAATACCTCAAACGCTAATCCAAAGTGTACAATCTCCACGAGGCGTCCAAGTGTCCGCCCTCCAATGGTGATCCACACAAAAACTTGATCAAAACTTTAGCTCCAAAGACTTTTGATCCTTAATGCAGAATTCTTCTAAAGAACTCTATTGGCTTGCTTTCCTTCCTTTCTATTTTTTTTTAGCCTTCTAAAATCACTTCTAATCCTTTTGTCCTAAGAAAGACCACCTTGTCTTGGCTTAGGACACACTAGAAGCAATGTTAGAAAGAAAGAAACTAATGTAAGAAAGAAGGGATATGAGAGAGAGAGAGTTGGATTGATTTCCGATGATTAGAAAACACCGGGAGCATTCCTATTTATAGATGGCGTGGGATGCATCACCAAAGGATGCATCCCATCCATACATCCTTCAGATGGGGCGTGATAAGAGGAGAGAAGGCGCCACAAAAATAGGGAGAGGCGTATCAAAAGTGGTTAGGATAAGATCAAGCGCTTATGATGTGGCGCTTGATTCCCTAAGCACCTCTTCATGCCGTTCATACCGCTGTGCCAATCGTTCTCGGTTTGGACCTCCAGCAACAGTTGGCGCTAGAGGAAGGGACCGGATCTCAGAGCGATCGTAATGGCACGGCGAGGTGGTCGTGGAGCTTCCAATGCTTCCGGTCGCGGGGCCTCTCGCGCCTCTGGCCGGGAGGCCGTTGCATCTCCAACACACTCTCAGCAACACTCCACCGCCCCACCGCCCATTCAGACGGTCGAAGCCGCCCAGTTCGACCAGCTAACCCAGCAGATTCGCACCCTCGCGGAGGCGGTGCAGAATCTGCAGGGTGCGATGTCCCGGGCGCCGCAGCGGGCTCAGGAGCCGCAGCTGCCTGAGCGTTCGCCTGTCCTCCTCAACCCGCGCTCCTTCCTCTCCCATGGGGAGGAGCGCCGGTGCGAGGAGGATTCTCGAGCATGCTCCATTCTGCCGGGACCTTCCCACCGGAGCTGTGCGGGGTACGAGAGGCGGGCCCGGGTGCGTTCCCAGACCCCCCAGTCCTCGAGGAACCCGCGCTCCAGTCGGTCCCCCTCTCGCCGCTCCTTGTCTCCCACCCACCGGTCGTGCTCCCTGGACCGGCGGGTGGACGATCTCCACTGACAACTCCAGGTCCTGAAGGGCCATTCCAAAGATCCCTTCGCCGACTTAGAGATCTCCTCCCAGCCGGCGCTTGCCTCGAGGATCCTGCGGACCCCGAATCCGCCGGGGTTCAAAATGCCGGCGATCGAGCCCTATGACGGGGCGGCGGACCCGCGGGATCACATCGAGAGTTTCAGGACCCTTATGCTCCTCCACGGAGCATCAGATCCCCTTCTCTGCAAGGCTTTCCCGGCAACCCTCCGTGGCCCGGCGAGGGCGTGGTTCGCCGGGCTGGAGGCTGACTCAATCCGGTCCTTCGACCAGTTCACCCGCCTCTTCATCACTCATTTCGCCGTCAGTAGCCGGCGGCGACTGGTCTCCGACTCCCTCTTTGATGTCCGGCAAAACGAGGGAGAAAGCCTGCGGGATTATCTTACCCGCTTCAACAGGGCTACACTGGAGGTCCGGAACCTGAGTCAGGAGGTAGCTCTTTCAGCCCTGAAGCGTGGCTTCCGGAAGGGCAGACTCACCTTCTTCCTGGACAAACGCCTGCCGCGGAGCTTCCCAGAGCTGTTGTCTCGGGCGAACCAGTATGCGGACGCCGAGGAGGCGGCCGCCCACCGGAGCAAGGAGGCCGTCGAGATCCCTCCAAAGCTTGGGAAGAAAAGGCGGAAAGAGGCACGCCAGAGGAGGAGCCCGACGCCCCAGCGTCGGCGCAGAAGCCCGTCGCCGGCGAAGAACCACGGCGCCCCACGCCCTCGTTCTCCGCCCCGACGTTTCAATCGGTACACCCCTCTCCTGACTCCCCGGGCCCAGATCCTTATGGAGATTAAGGGGCGGGAGGACCTCCCGGCCCCGAGACAGATACGGAGGATACCTGGGAAGAGGCCCTCCCGGGCGTACTGTGAGTACCACCGAGACCACGGCCACGACACAGAGGACTGCTTCCAGCTTCGGGACGAGATCGAGGCTCTCATCCGTCGGGGGCGTCTCGGTCGATATGTGAGCGACCGACGTCCCCCCGCAGACCCGCGTCCGGCCGACCCGACTCCTCCGGAGCCTCGGGAGCAGAATCGACCCGTTGCGGGCGTGATCCACACTATCACTGGGGGCTGCCCCCGGCCCGTGAGGAACGCAGGGGGCTCGATGGAGGCGTCAGGGGCGGCCGTCGCAAAGAGGCAGAGGGTCGGCAATGTAATCACCTTTTGTGATGAGGATGTAAAGGGGGTTCAGACCCCCCACGATGACGCCATGGTGATCTCCCTCACTATGGCAAACTATGATGTAAGGCGTGTTCTTGTGGATAGTGGAAGCTCAGCTGATATCTTGTTTTACGAGGCCTTCCAAAAGATGGGCTTGTCCAAACAATTGTTGCACAAAATATCCACCCTCCTCATAGGATTCACCGGTGACGCTGTCCCGGCGGAAGGTGTCGTTGAGCTGCCTGTGACTGCGGGCGTCGCACCCGCAGAAGCCACGGTGCGACTCGGGTTCTTGGTCGTCCGTGTTCCCTCGGCCTACAACGCTATCCTCGGACGACCCGGACTGAACGCCCTTCGCGCGGTGGTCTCTACGTACCACTTGCTCATGCGGTTCCCCACGGCGGTCGGGATCGGGGAGGTCCGAGGCGACCAACCGACCGCACGGCAATGTTTCCTAGCGACCCTCAAAGGGAAGAAGCCCACAGAAGCCCTAAGCGTCGAGTCCCTTGATGCCAGAGACGAGGTGGCCTTGCGGCAGGGGGAGCCGGCCGAGGGTGTGGTCGAAGTTCCCCTCGAGGAAGGCCGCCGGGACCGGGTGGTCCGGGTCGGCGCCAATCTCGACCCGGGAGCTCGGGCCCGGTTGGTGGAATTCCTCCGAGCCAATGCTGATGTATTTGCCTGGTCGGCGGCCGATGTACCTGGGATCGACCCGGAGGTCATTTCTCACGCCCTCAACGTCGATCCGACCCACCGGCCAGTGAAGCAGAAGAAGAGACACTGTGCCCCGGATCGGATCCGGGTGGTCGACCAGGAGGTAGACAAACTCTTGGAGGCAGGATTCATAAGGGAGGTGAGTTACCCCGAGTGGCTGGCAAATGTTGTACTTGTCCGGAAGGCGAGCGGAAAGTGGAGGATGTGCGTCGACTATACCGACCTGAATAAGGCGTGCCCTAAGGATAGCTTCCCGCTTCCGCGGATAGACCAACTGGTCGACGCGACTTCTGGATATCAGCTGCTGTCTTTCATGGACGCCTTCTCCGGTTACAACCAGATAATGATGGCCCCACAGGACGAGGAGAAAACTGCCTTTATAACAGACCGGGGGCTGTACTGCTACAAGGTAATGCCCTTCGGTCTGAAGAACGCTGGCGCCACTTACCAGCGCCTTGTCAACAAAATCTTCAAAGAGCAAATCGGCCGGAACATGGAGGTGTACGTGGACGATATGCTGGTGAAGAGCCGCCAGGCAGACCAGCACATCGTGGATCTGGAGGAGACTTTCGCCACCTTGCGGAAGTTTCGCATGAAGCTGAACCCAGCGAAGTGCGCCTTTGGCGCTTCGGCCGGGAGGTTCCTCGGTTTCATTGTCAACCAGCGGGGTATCGAAGCCAACCCAGACAAAATCAAGGCTATCCAAGGTATGTCCCCTCCGACCAAAGTGAAGGAGGTTCAGGAGCTCGCTGGAAGGGTCGCCGCGCTCGGACGATTTGTGGCAAAATCGGCCGAACGCTGCCAACCATTCTTCAAGGTGTTAAAACGCCCGAAAGACTTCCTCTGGACGGCCGAATGTCAAGCAGCGTTCGAACAGCTCAAGGAATACCTGGCGTCTCCTCCCCTGCTATCCAAGCCGCAGGAAGGGGAGATGCTCTACCTCTATCTGGCGGTCTCCCCAACCGCGGTCAGTGCGGTGCTGGTTCGGGAAGAGGCGAAGCTCCAGAAGCCTGTGTACTACATCAGCCGGGTCCTACGGGACGCCGAGACGCGGTATACGAAGGCTGAAAAGATCGCCTTCGCGCTGCTGACCGCGACCAGGAGGCTCCGCCCCTATTTTCAGGCCCATTCTGTCACCCTCTTAACTGATCAACCGTTACGACAGATCCTCAGCAACCCCGAGAATGCGGGACGGCTGGTGAAGTGGGCAGTAGAACTCGATGAGTTCGACATCCGCTACCAGCCTCGACCCGCCATCAAGGCCCAGGTGCTCGCGGACTTCCTCGCTGAGTGCACGGTGCAGGAGGCGGAACCTAGACCGCCGGAATCGCCCAGCCTCGACCTCCCGACCTGGACGCTTCACATCGATGGGTCGTCGAACCCCGAGGGTGGAGGGGCCGGGCTGGTCCTTACCAGTCCTGATGGAGTGATAGCCGAGTATGCCTTGAGGTTTGGATTTTCAGTTACCAACAACGAGGCGGAGTACGAGGCCCAAGTCGCGGGACTCAAACTCACCGGGGAGCTCGGCATCCGGCGTTTGAAGGTCTTCACCGACTCCCAGCTGGTGGTCGGGCAGGTCCGTGGGGAGTTCGAGGCCCGGAGCCCGACCATGCAGAACTACGTCCGGAAGGTGCAAGCACTCATTTCCGACCTCGGCAGTGTCGACATCCAGTAGGTCCCCAGAAGCAAAAATGCCAGGGCCGACAGGTTGTCCCGCTTGGTGGGCGCAGAGGCGCACAACTTGTCGAGGGCAATCTACCTGGAGACCCTGGATGCCCCGAGCATCGGCGAGGCTGGAGCGGTGATGGCGATTGATCCGGAGCCGTCTTGGATGGACCCGCTCGTCGCCTACCTCGCCGAAGGGATCCTTCCTGAAGACGAAGATCAAGCTCGGCGACTTGTCAAGAAGTCCGCCCACTACGTACTCTATGAAGGGAGGCTGTATCGGACCTCGTTTACCGCCCCCCTCTTAAGGTGCCTCCGCCCCTCGGAGGCGGCCTACGTCCTCGGCGAAGTCCACGAGGGCGTCTGCGGATCCCACTCGGGGGCTAGGTCCTTGGCGCACAAGATCATGAGGCAAGGCTATTATTGGCCTACCTTGTTGGAGGACTCAAAGGATTATGTACGGAAATGCGACGCCTGCCAGCGCCACGCCAACGTCCAGAGAGTCCCTTCTGTCCCCTTGGCACCAATCACCGCACCCTGGCCCTTCGCACAGTGGGGAATGGATATCCTCGGACCATTCCCCGTCGCTTCAGCCCAGCGGAAATTCTTGATTGTTGCAATCGACTACTTCACCAAGTGGGTGGAGGCAGAGCCGCTGGCCACTATCACGGAGGCGCAAGTCCGGAAGTTCGTGAAGAAAAACATCATTGTCCGATTTGGGGTACCCCGGGTCCTCATCTCGGATAATGGTCGACAGTTCGACAACAAGCATTTCCGTGACTTCTGCGAGGAGTTCGGGATCGAGCATCGGTTCACATCTGTGTCGCATCCCCAAACCAACGGTGAGGCCGAGGTGACAAACCGGACAATCCTCTAAGGAATTAAGGCACGAATCGGTCGGACGGGGCAAGCATGGGTCGAAGAACTCGAGAACGTCCTTTGGGCGTATCGGACCACGCATCGGACCCCTACCGGGGAGACGCCTTTCGGCCTAACCTATGGCACTGAAGCGGTTGTCCCCGTGGAGCTCGGACTCTCCTCGCCCCGGGTGGCTGCGCACCGACCCGAGGCCAATTCGGAGCAACTCCGAGGGAACCTGGACCTTTTGGAAGAAGCGAGGAAAATGGCGCAGGTCCGGATGGCGATGTATCAGCGGAGGGTGGCCCGATATTATAACTCCAAGGTCCGACCGAAACTTTTCAGAATCGGAGATCTGGTGCTAAGGCGAGCCAAAGCATCTCAACCCGCGGAAGGTGGGAAGCTGGCGCCAAATTGGAAAGGCCCGTATAGGGTTCGCTGGGTAAACCGACCTGGCTCCTACCAGTTGGAGGCCCTAGATGGTCGAGAAATTCCAAGGAGCTGGAATTCCGCTAACCTGCGGGTATATTGCCAGTAGAAAGACAAAGCCAGAAAGACAGTTCAAAAAATGTATAGTCCTTTTCATCTCAATAATTCCTGGTTACAATGGCGTGTTCGTGTGATTACAAAGAATTCCTGGAGGGGAATTGGGGAGTAAAGAAAGTAAGGAAGAGGTGGGGATTCCGTGGAGCTGAAGATCCGGGATCCCGAACCCTCCACCCGAAGCAGCTGCAATCCCACCGGACGTGGGTGCTTCCCCCCGGAGGCGCCATCGACGCCTCACGCAAAAGACGAAGAGCCGGCGCGGATGAAGAAGAAGTTCGCACTGCTTCTAGAGGAACGCCACATCCAAGGGATATTCCGGTCCTCCCCAGGAGAAGGGGAGGAAAGGAATACAAGGGAGAAGAGCGCGAGGAGGCGCGATCCCGGATGAAGCGTCTAGCGCAGAGCTCAATCGGGAGGTGGGATTGAAAAGAGGGGGGACGTGATCCCGGATGAAACGCCTAGAGTGGGGTTCCACCGGAGAGAATCTCCCTGTTGATCCCAGATGAAACGACTAGTTGGCGGAAGTTGCGAGGGGCGCGCCTCCCGTTCCTCCGGCGGGGATTTTCCAGCCACGCGCCGGAGAGGAGGTCCACGATCCATGGCAACCTGAACAGCTCCGGCTTGGCAGGCTCCACCGCACCTGCGCTTATATTTATAGCCAAACTGTGGCCCCCTGGTCGTTCCGATGCGGGTGGCTCCAATAAATGCGGGCACATCGAATCAGGAGCCGTTCCGGCTCTCGAGGTTTATCCCCTCACGATCTCCTAAGCGTCGTTCTCCTTAATTGCATTCTTCGTGCAGGACACTCCGGGCGGCGTGTATCCCGCGGCCCACATATCTCCGCACGCGTCCAGGCCGCATCCGCCTCGAAGAACGCGCGTATCGCGGCCGCTTAACTGGCACTCCTCGCAAGCAGCAACTGGCCGGTCCGATTTCCCAGGTAACGCCTCAATTAGCATTTAATGGCCTTCTGGTGTTCCCCAGGCGACGCTTCGAGAGGAGGAGAAACACGATCGCAGCTGGCCACGGAGAAACCTCGTCGAGCGGCAAGTGATAGGGGCGTGACCAACGAGCAGAATTCCCCGAGGCTTGGCCCTCGGATGCCAGGCTAACCCGATGATCATCCCGGGAGCAGACTAGCCTGAAGCCCCGACCGGTCGCCTCGGCTTGCGCCAGCCTTGGCCGACCAACGAGCGGAATTCTCCGAGGCTCGGTCCTCGGATGCCAGGCTAACCCGATGACCATCCCGGGAGCAGACTAGCCTGAAGCCCCGACCGGTCGCCTCGGCTTGCGCCAGCCTTGGCCGACTAACGAGCGGAATTCTCCGAGGCTCGGCCCTCGGATGCCAGGCTAACCCGATGACCATCCCGGGAGCAGACTAGCCTGAAGCCCCGACCGGTCGCCTCGGCTTGCGCCAGCCTTGGCCGACCAACGAGCGGAATTTCCCGAGGCTCGGCCCTCGGATGCCAGGCTAATCCGATGATCATCTCGGGAGCAGACTAGCCTGAAGCCCCGACCGGTCGCCTCGGCTTGCGCCAGCCTTGGCCGACCAACGAGCGGAATTCTCCGAGGCTCGGCCCTCGGATACCAGGCTAACCCGATGATCATCCCGGGAGCAGACTAGCCTGAAGCCCCGACCGGTCGCCTCGGCTTGCGCCAGCCTTGGCCGACCAACGAGCGGAATTCTCCGAGGCTCGGTCCTCGGATGCCAGGCTAACCCGATGACCATCCCGGGAGCAGACTAGCCTGAAGCCCCGACCGGTCGCCTCGGCTTGCGCCAGCCTTGGCCGACCAACGAGCGGAATTCTCCGAGGCTCGGCCCTCGGATGCCAGGCTAACCCGATGAGCATCCCGGGAGCAGACTAGCCTGAAGCCCCGACCGGTCGCCTCGGCTTGCGCCAGCCTTGGCCGACCAACGAGCGGAATTCCCCGAGGCTCGGCCCTCGGATGCCAGGCTAACCCGATGATCATCCCGGGAGCAAACTAGCCTGGAGCCCCGACCGGTCGCCTCGGCTTGCGCCAGCCTTGGCCGACCAACGAGCGGAATTCCCCGAGGCTCGGTCCTCGGATGCCAGGCTAACCCGATGATCATCCCGGGAGCAGACTAGCCTGAAGTCCCGACCGGTCGCCTCGGCTTGCGCCAGCCTTGGCCGACCAACGAGCGGAATTTCCTGAGGCCTAACCCTCGGATGCCTGGCCTAGTGCCGGAAGAATTTCCTGAGGCCTAACCCTCGGATGCCTGGCCTAGCGCCGGAAGAATTTTCTGAGGCCTAACCCTCGGATGCCTGGCCTAGCGCCGGAAGAATTTCCTGAGGCCTAACCCTCGGATGCCCGGCCTAGCGCCGGAAGAATTTCCTGAGGCCTAACCCTCGGATGCCCGGCCTAGCGCCGGAAGAATTTCCTGAGGCCTAACCCTCGGATGCCCGGCCTAGCGCCGGAAGAATTTCCTGAGGCCTAACCCTCGGATGCCCGGCCTAGCGCCGGAAGAATTTCCTGAGGCCTAACCCTCGGATGCCCGGCCTAGCGCCGGAAGAATTTCCTGAGGCATAACCCTCGGATGCCCGGCCTAGCGCCGGAAGAATTTCCTGAGGCCTAACCCTCGGATGCCTGGCCTAGCGCCGGAAGAATTTCCTGAGGCCTAACCCTCGGATGCCTGGCCTAGCGCCAGAAGAACTTCAAGAGTCAGGAGTCGGCGAGGCGCTACCAGGAGTTGAAAAGAGGAAGGACGAAAGTGAAATGAGGAAACACTTTGTTTGCATTAACTTTCATTGCATCAGGGTCGAGACCCATACAACGTGGCAAAACGCCAACATACAAAGAAAAGAACAAAGAAAAGTAAAGAGAGTCAGCTTGGAGGAACCCCTGGGTCGGGAACGGCGAGCGCGTCCGCGAAGGGTAGGGAGACGGTTGGAGAATCGGCAGGCAATGGCATCGGAGGGGAGTCGAGGAGGGAGACCCCACTCAGGTCAATTCCGGAGTATCTAGCAGACACCCTTGCCAGGCCTTCATCGAAGCCTAAGGCAAAGGAGTCGGACCCCGCATCCGACATGTCGCGGATGAACTCGGCGGACTGACGATAGGCCTGTACCGCCTGACGCCCGATTTCCGCACTCTTCTCGGCCAGCGCCGCCTCCGCTCACTCCGTAATCTGAGCTTTCGCTTCCATGACCTTCGCCACAATCCGGTCGTCCGCCTCGGAGGAAACCCTCAGTAGATCGGCCCGAGCCTCCATGTGCTTCGCCTCGGCAGCGACGCGAGCAGCCTCAGCCTCCTCCAGGCGCGAATGAAGCTCCTGGTTGCTCGCACGAGTCCCCTCCAAGGCCGACTCCAATTCGACCAGCCTGGCTTCAAGAGATCGGGTTCGGTTGCGGGCATTGTCGGCCGACTGCTGGGCCTTCTCCCACCTCTCCCGGAAGTCGGCAGCCTTCCGGGACTGCTTTTCGGCCCGCTCCTCCGCCTTCCTGATCTCGCCTTCGAGACCCGAGGCAACCTTGAGTTGCTCCTGAGCCTCCAACAGTTGCCTCTCGAGGGCGGCGAAGCCGAGTGCCCGCTCTTCGGCCACCTGGAGCCTCGTCTCGAGGTCCCTGGTCGTCCTCCCCGCCGCAGCCTGGCCTCCCTCCTCTACAGCTTTCAGTCGGCTCTCGGCCCTCGCCAAAAGCCTCGCCTGTTCCTCGTGGCTCTCCTCCAGGCGGATCATGTATTGGGCGAGCTAAGAGGTAGGAAAAATGAGAGCGTCAGACGGGGATCAATAGAGCCTATAAATGACGAAAGCGACCAAAAGAACACTCACCGACATGAGACAGACGCAGCTGGCAGCTCCAACTTCAGGGATACCCATCTGCCGGACCTGCCTACGGTCCCCCTCCAGCAGCACCGTCTCGACGAGGTTTTGGGCGCCGGCGAAAGTGAAGGCCGACCCCGACTTTGCCCCAGAGCCGGATGGTGGTTCTGCAGCCTTACCCTTACCCATCGCTTGGGGGAGAGTCATGCCGACCGTGCTCGGGGCGGGGGCCGCGCCAGAAATCGACAGGGTCCCGCTCGGCCGGGGCCTCGGCGCGCCCCTCCTTCCCGTATCATCCGAAGCCGACCGAGTCGAAGGCCGGGCTGGGGACCGACCGCGTCCGACCCGGCCGTCTCGGGCGCGACCGGATGACACCTCCAGAAAAACGGTAGTCTCATCACCGGACGGCTGATGCGGCGTCAACTGTCGGTCCGAGCCCGCGGCGTCCCCCTGATCGGTGGGCCCGGACCCGTCTGTCGGCGTCGGAGTCGCCTGCTGGCGGGGCTTCTTCGCCGGTGGGACCCCGCTCGGAGGAGTCCGTTTCTTCCTCCGGACCGCTTCCAGTAGGGACGCCCTACTAACAGCCATTGCCTTGTCCGACTGCATGACGTCGTCGATTTCTGCAAAAAGGACGAGATGGTTAGAAACCGAGAAACTGATGGAAAAAAGAAATGAAAGAGGAGAAAAGAGCTAAAAAGAAGAAGTGGTGGCGGGCTCACGGTCGGCGGGGACCGAGCTCAGACCGACGTTCACCAAGGCATCCTCGGAAATAAGGCGAGCCACCGGGGGGAGCCGGCCCTCGGCAACCAACCCCCTCAAGACGGCGACGCCATCGGACTCCTCCCTCGACAACCTCGATAGGCCGATCGGGGACTTCATCGGCGTCTCCCAGGTTGTCCCGATTCCCCAAGAGGGATCTACGTCGATGAAAAAGAAACGCTCCTTCCAGCCATGAATGGAGGAAGGAGCCTCCTTGGCGAGGCCGCACCCTCGCCGCGCCGCAAAGCACCACCACCCTCTGTCCCGGGGGTGGCCGTTCAGGCCGTAGCATTCCCAAAAGACGTTCAGGGTGGCGGGAACCTCGTGCATGCGGCAGAGAACCTGGAAGGCCGTCAGGGTACGCCATGAGTTCGGCACCAGTTGCGTCGCCGCCACTCTTAAACCTCGAAGCACCTGCACGACTAAGTCCGAGAGGGGAAAGCGGAACCCAGCCCGAAAGATGTCCTCATTGATGGCGACCTTCCCTGGAGGAGGATGGGACATCCTCTCCTCAGGCTCCGGAAGCGTAACGTTGCAGGCTTCGGGAAGGTGGTACCGGGCCACGAACCTATCTAGGTCTTCGGGGACCAGCTCCGACTGAATGCGGTCCGCTCTTACTTTGTCCATCCCTAACGGCCAGTGAATCTACGGTCAGGACGGGGTCAAGAGGGGAGAAGGGACCGGAACGACTGGGGTACACTAATACGAAAGGAGAAAGTACGGAGAGCTGTAAATTGAAGAGTGGGGCAACTCACCGGAAGGGAAGGAAGAACGGCTCCGAGAGCGTCAAAGGAGGAGCGAACGAACAGTCCGACGGCAACGGCAGCAGCACAGGGGAGAAACTCGAGGATGCCTGTGAAGAGAAAGGCGGACGGGGGAGGGCCCCCGGTTAAATAGGCAGAAAGGCGGGTGACGCCTCGGTGACGCCAGAGGACGCCTGGCTACCGAAGGATCGTTCGCGCCCCAAAGGCGAATCGACGCCATTAAGGAAGGATGTCCGCCGAAATTCGCAGACCGCCAGATCAGCGACAACCGCCATACGCCATAAAGAAGGCGGGGAGCTCGGAGCGCGCGCGCCTTTCCGAGGGATGGCGGCAATCTCGAAGCATCACTCCCTTCACCCGTTCCCCTCCTGGTTCCAGGCTCGGAAGTGGGGGGCTACTGTTATGGGGGAACTTAGCCACCATGCCCCACGTGACCGGTACGCGCGCCCAGGAAGACTACGGCTGCCCCTTGATCCAGCAATCCGACCTCGGGTCGGATATCTTCGGCTCCACAGCCCGACCCCGAGTCGGCTGCCCCTTGGTCCAGCAATCCGACCCCGGGTCGGATATCTTCGGCTCCGCAGCCCGACCCCGGGTCGGCTGCCCCTTGATCCAGCAATCCGACCTCGGGTCGGATATCTTCGGCTCCGCAGCCCGACCCCGGGTCGGCTGCCCCTTGATCCAGCAATCCGACCTCGGGTCGGATATCTTCGGCTCCGCAGCCCGACCCCGAGTCGGGTGCCCCTTAATCCAGCAATCCGACCCCAAGTCGGCAATATCTTGACAACAACAGACTGTTCCCCTGAGGCACGCCGCGGCCCCCTGCTCCACTACTCCCTGCAACGGCCGTATCCGGCGCTGCCCCACGATCCCCTGTAACAGCCGTACAAAGCGGAGCTCCACTACGCCCTGCCATGGCCGTACCCAGCGCTGCCCCACGACGCCCTGTAACGACCATGTCAGTGGCAACCCCATCGTGCCACATGATGACCAATCCCCAGAAAAACCCCCCAGCCTGATATATATGCGGCTGGGGGGGAAGGGGAGGGTAAGCAAGATTTTCCAGAGTATTATCTTACCTGCTACCTCTTCTTCTCCTTCGATCTCCCCTAACTTGATCGTCGGAGGGCTCCCACTACCCCGGTGGTGGTGCGAGGCTTGCTTGCAGGTTTCCCGGCGGAAGGTGGAGCGCAACCGAAGTAATTCCAAGAGAACCCCGTTCATACCGCTGTGCCAATCGTTCTCGGTTTGGACCCCCAGCAACAAGTGTAAACCAAAACATAGGTTCATGTGCACAAGATACCATGGTGATCTCAGGTCAAGGATCAGTTGCACAACTCCCACTAAGAGAATCATCTTTTGACATGTAAGTAAGACTTCATAAGATTTCTCTTTGTAGGTCAATTCAGTGAATTCATTCTTCTAATGAGCACCCATATCTCAGTAAGGTAGAGCAAGGATCCAATTAATCCTCTATAAAGCTTAATATCAATACTCTTTTCTTTCTCATCTTTGTCTAGCTTACTAGTAGGATTCATTGGAGTGCCTACTCCCTTGTGATTTTCATTTCCAAACTTCTTTAGTATTTCCTTTGTATACTTAGTTTGATGAATGAAGATACCTTCTTTAGTTTGTTTGATTTGTAATCCGAGAAAGAAACTTAGTTCTCCCATCAAACTCATCTCGAATTCTCCGTGCATTAAATCAGCAAACTCTTTGCAAAGATTATCATTTGTGGCACCAAACATTATGTCATCTACATATATTTGTACCACTAGCAGATTTTCGTCCTTTCTTTTGAGAAAAAGTGTTTTATCTACATTTCCTCTACTGAAGTCATTATTTAGTAGAAATTTGCTTAATCGATCATACCAAGCCCTAGGTGCTTGCTTCAATCCATATAATGCCTTATGTAGTCTAAACACATGATTCGGCAATTCATGATTCTCAAAACTAGGAGGTTGCTCTACATATACTTCTTCCTCTATAAAACCGTTTAAGAATGCACTTTTTACATCCATTTGATACAATTTGAAATCCATGAAACATGCAAAAGCTAGAAGTAATCTAATAGCCTCTAATCTAGCTACGGGAGCAAATGTTTCATCAAAATCTATCCCTTCTTCTTGATTGTATCCCTTAGCTACAAGTCTAGCTTTATTTCTTACAACTACCCCATTTTCATCTATTTTATTTCTAAAGATTCATTTTGTTCCAATTACAGAGTTATGCTTTGGTCTTTCAGTTAATGTCCATACATTACTTCTTTTGAATTGATTTAATTCTTCTTGCATAGCATTTATGAAATTGGTATTTTTTTCAGCTTCTTCATAAGTCTTAGGTTCTAACTGTGAAACAAAAGCAAGATAATCATTTAAATTTCTAAGAGAGGATCGAGTTCTTACCCCTTGAGATGGATCACCAATAATTAAATCTTTAGGGTGTCCATATGCATACCTCCATTCCTTTGGCAAGTTTTGAGATTGTGGTGGCACGCAATCATCTCCCTTATCTTGAATTGGCACGTCATCAATATTCAACTTTTCAAAGTTAATAATTCCTGCATCATCATCAAGAATATTTTTTTTCCTAGCAGACTCACTATCAGACTCATCAAATATGATATTAACTGACTCTTCGACTACAAGAGTTCTTTTATTGAACACTCTGTATGCCCTGCTAGATGTGGAGTATCCTAAGAAGATACCTTCATCTGACTTGGCATCAAATTTACTTAGATCCTCCTTGCCATTGTTTAAAATGAAATATCTACATCCAAATACTCTAAGATATTTAGCGGTGATCGCGTTAAGTGCCCGGTAGTCGACGCAGAATCGCCACGTCCCGTCCTTCTTATGTACCAGCAGCACCGGCGATGAATATGAGCTTCTACTGGGCTGAATGATGCCGCTCTCCAACATCTCTCGTACCATCTTTGAGATCTCCTCCTTCTGAACGTGCGGGTAGCGGTAAGGCCTCACATTCGCCGGTTCTGCTCCCGGTACAATCTCTATGTGATGATCGTGCTCCCTCTTGGGTGGAAGACCATGAGGCTCCTCAAATAAATCTGCGAACCCCTGTAAGAGAGCAGCCAAATCAGTAGGTATACCTGCCTCCGTCGTGGTCTCCGTCGACAGAGGTAAGAGCTGCATCAAGTAGCTGTGCGCGTCGGGTCCGGGCAAGCCGACTAGGGGCTGAAGTGCAGCCCTTGGGCTAGGCCGAATGCCATCCAATCTAACTCGCCGTCCGCTCCGTCTGAAAGTCACCCACATCTCGGCGAAGTCGAATGTAACCGGGCCAAGACTCTGCAGCCACTGCGTACCAAGGACCAAATCAGCTCCTCGTAATGCCAACGGATAGAGATCGAGCTTGAATTGGCTGCCCTGGATCGTCAAAGTGATGCCTCGGCATATGCCCTCCGCCCTCAACGTGGCTCCGTCACCCAATGCCACGTCGAAGCCCAATGTCGGCTCTGCTATGAGACCGATCTGTTTGACGAGCCTCTCATCCAAAAAATTGTGGGTGCTGCTCGTATCTATGAGGATACGCACCACACGTCTTTTGATCATGCCGTCCACGCGTAGCGTTTTCGGTGTCGCCGATCCAGAGTAGGCATGTAATGAAATCTGAGGTGGCACGTCCTCTTCCTTGGCCTCTAAATCTTGGGGCTCATCCTCAGCAACCTCATCACCATCTTCAGCCACGGCCTCGTCCTCCAATCCGTCGATCAACATCACCGCTCCGACGGGCCGCGCACACCAGTGTCCCGGTGTAAATTTCTCGTCGCAGCGAAAACATAGGCCTTTTGCTTGACGTTCCTCCACTTGTGCTGGTGTCAAGGTCCTCCCGGGTGGACGCTCAACCCTCTTGACGTCACCTAACAAGCGAAGAGGGGTCCTCGGCCCTGTGTTGGCTGCTGCAACCGTCGGCGCTCTCGGCTGGCCGATGGAGCCCCCTGCGGTTTGGCCGGCCCGGGGGTTGGTCCAGCTGCCCCGTGCCGCTGATCGAGTGGTCTTGATCTTCTCTTCCACCATTAGGGCCAAGGCAAAGGCATCCTCCAGAGATTGTGGCCGCAAAGTCCTCACCTCGGCTTGAATGTCGACACGAAGTCCTCCGAGGTATACGCTTTTCAGCGCGGAGTCGCTCCACCCCACCACTCGGTTGCTGATCCTCTCAAACTCCTCTTGAAAGGCTCTAACAGTAGTCTTTTGGGTGACCCTTGATAGCATAGACTGGAAGTCATCGTACTCGGTAGGGCCGAAACGCCGACAAATTGCTGCAGAAAAATCCTCCCAACCGTTGAAAGGTCGGGCTCGGTCGGCGGTTTGAAACCATCGCAGGGCGGTCTCTTCTAGGTGAAAAGATGAGATCAATACCTTTTGGTCCTCCGCTGTGCCATGGTAGTGAAAGAACCGCTCAGCTCGATACACCCAATCGAGAGGATCGCCGTCTTTAAACTTGGGAAATTTCAGCCTAAGAGTCAGTCCGCGATTTCCTTCCTCTCGATCTCCATTACGGTCCCGATCTCGTTCATATCCTCGGCGTGGGTACTCCCCCACACGCTGGTTCCTCATCTAAAAATTCTGGATGTGATCATCCTCCATATCCGACCCGTCGACGATGCCAATCGGGCTCATCCCCCGAGCCCTAGCGCGTGCGCCAATCGGTATGAGCTCGGGTCGAGGTCTAGGTCGATCTTCTCCTTGGTCCAGCCGCATCTCCTCTGGTGGGTTGGGAAGGAGAGGCTCACGAGGAGGGGGTCCCCTCCGTCCTGGTCGTCCACGGGTAGGGGCCGGAGATTCCACCCGGGTCCGATGCGAAGCTCCCCCCGGTGGAGTTTCTTGCCGCTGATTTAGCAATAGTTGCAACATCATCTCAATATGGCGTTGCGTGGTATCCATCTTCTCCATCAATTGTTGTTGGCTCTGCTGCATAGTTGTTTGATTCCCACGCAAGAACTCCAAGAGACGGTCGGTGGAATCAAGATCGGGTCTCAGGTCCGCCGGGGCCGCGGGTGATCGCGAGCCTTCTTGATGTGGGTCGACGCCCCTTGAAGATGCCGCTTCTTGCTGCTTCGAGGTTGTAGAGCGGGTGTTCACCATCTTCCAAGGCCAAGGATTGAACTGCTCTGATACCAAATTGATGCGATCCGATAGAATTTGATCCGTATCCCAAGATTCTTGACTCTTCTTGATTTCTGGAAGGGTAGTTCCGACCTGATTGCAGACATGATTTCTAAAGATCCGTCCGTCAGATTGATCTCAATTTTGGATATGTTGTAGATCTCCGCGTTAGCTTTCCAGCGGTAGGTCGTGGGTCTAGAGATGACATCGGGATCTTAAGATATCAACCTCCAACTGATGACTGCGCAGGGAAGGACGGGCTGAAAATCCAACGGGAAGGAGTTGTTTGTAGAAGGTGGAAGGGATCAAGGAGGGGAGGAAGAAGAGGGAGGAGGTGGCTGGCCTCTCGGGACAGAGGTGGTGCAGCCGGATGAAGGAGGGGGCGGCGGCCTTGGACGGCGGCCTAGGGAGAGGAGGAAGGCGTCGCAAGAAGAGAAGAGAGAAGGGAAGAGAGTTAGGGCAAAAGCCTTTCAATCAATTTTTGCATACTGAAATAGGTGCTCACCACATCTATTTATAGGTGGCTACCGGACCCCTTAACTTGACTTGATCTAATTGAATTCAAGAAACAACTAAACCCAAAGCGACTCTAATAAAGGCCAAGTCGGCTAACCCGAGCAAGGCTATGCTGAAATAAAATTAACATCAAGGACTCAAAAGCAAAAATAACCAAATGATTAAGTCCGAGGCGGTCTAGTGGATCCAACCGCATCATTTTTCTTGCTATAAACTGTTGAGATACTATCGTAAATAAGAGTCCTCATTTATATTATTGTCGCTAATGTATGTGTCGTGGTCCTTGAAGTTCAAAAGGTTTTCTTATCTAACGTTGAAGTTCAAAAAGTTTTCTTATCTAACCTTGAAGTTCAATCAATTATGATGCCATTATTTTAAATGTTTCTTTGTAGCTACAGTCGCATCGCTGACTGATCCTTAATCCATTGTTTCATGAAGTCCCGAGATTGAGTCTCATTATACGTGTCTGCAATTTCAAATTCGGGCCATGAGAAGAACTAGACATATGCTAAAAAATTGATCAAACAATGAATATGTTGGTCCGAACGCAATTATCACAGAGATGATGGAGCCAAAGCAATAATCAAAACATAGTAGTTATCTAGTTCTAGTAGGTCTGTTATATATATCATGGCTTATGGGATCCAATTTAGATCCATCAATGCATTTGAAGTTTGTTTAATTAGAGGCTACTTCCAAAAGAATACGATGATGTAATATTTGGGAGTTTGTTGAATCTCAGGAAGCACTTCCATTCTCATAAGCAAAGCATTCTGACTTGTTGCCCCTGAGCAACATTGCACAATTATAGGACAAATTATATCCTACACTATATACTATATGGCCGTGCACCATGCCAATCATCTCAACTCCTTCATGGCAGGCCAATCATCTTGTCTCCTTTCTATGGCGTGATTCATCATGCACTCATATCTGTGATTGATAAATACGAAGGAGACGAGTTAATTAGCATGTTGCACGATCACATTAATGCATGTGGTGTACGGTATAATTGCTCGATGAGTTGAGGTTTTCGATTGTTAACCTGGCATTCACGTGCAGCCACATCCATGCTTGAAGACCACTTGGAGAGGTTTATGCTGGACTAAACTTTTCTCATTTATAATAGAATTCAAGAAGACTTATTTTAGCATTTCAAGATGAGTAATAGTGCAAGCCACCTCTTCTTACCTGCTCAATTACCCCTTCGACATGGTAGTTGATGTGTCTTATTGCCGCCAAAAATGGATGGAGGATGGAGTGCAACTCGGATACCTAGGGGTCGGTTGAGATGAGTTGAGTAGGCTGAACGAGGTGTGAGGGGTGGATCTCCTCCGTGTGTGGCCTGCAAAAAGTCCACTTGCCGAAAACTTTCGGTGGGGGACCCTTCGATACTTAAATTAAAATCAAGAGGCAACAATGTAAAAGAAAGAGAATTTCAGCAAAGTGAGGGCTCTATGAGAAAGATTATATGCATATTGTGTACCTCATGTCCTCTGGATTGTTCCCCTTGTATAGGGGAAACAACTTTGTCGTTTCTTTGGCCAATATGGCATGCAATGATGGCTAGGCAATGGCTAGTTGCACGACTAAGGTGTGGGTGCCAGTCTACATGGGTGGTGTGCAGTGTAGGCATGGTGTTGCTGTGATTGTTGACTGCCAAGACTGTCGGTTGTTAGGGCTGTCAGTTTTGTCGACTCGTGCTGATTAGCTCCTTGGCCAAGGCTGAGGTAACTCACTTCAGTTAGTTCCCTACTCGGTTAGGGTCGAGGTTGTTCTCTTCGGCCTACATATGAGGTCAAAGAAAAGATCTAGTCTGAGGTTAAGGCATCCAATATATTTTCCATCACTTGTCCCCCACTTAAGAGGCCGAACTGCATTCCGATTCGGGCAATGAAAGTCGAGCAGTCGCATTGATTGAGGGTAGACTTTTGTCAGGGATGTTAAATGTGTCGGATGGTCTTCGAAGCATCTCCAAATTCGGTTATTCTGAGACATCATCATTATGGGGTAACTCTGAGGCGCTATCAATTGCAGTAAGCCGTTAGATCGCCCGTGCTATACTCTAGGCCAACACATGGCTCAATCTACTCGAGTAACTAGACTAGTGTTCTGATCAGAGCTGTTCACACCCCTGTATAAGGGCGCCCCCAACCCTCAGGACTCTAACTTTTGCTATATCCGCCCCTCCACCCAAGTACTCGAGCATCTAGGACTCTAGGTGGTGTTCCGACGAAGTCTTTCGCTCTTGGTGTTGGCGTCATCTGGCATTTCTCCATCTTTAGTGGATTTTGCTCCTTGGTTGTTCGACTCTTTTCTTATCTTCTACTTCATCTCTCCATCTTTCTTCATCTTTTTCTAGGTCTTTCCCTCTGTCTTTCTTCTATTGCCATAAGCAGGGTTGAGGCCAATACCTTGGAGGAGAGCTGTCCGTCTGACCACTCTTCTCGAGGTTGGCAGCCTTCACGTTCGGGTGAATCTAAGTCTGAGGTCCTGTCGGGCCCCAACTATGAGGTATCCATCCTTACTCAAGAGGAAATGGACCTTATCTAAGCTCAACACTTTGTGCCCACCGAGTTCATCTTCGAGCTCGCCTATACCAATGAACGGGTTGACTAACCCACGTCCTTCTCAGCTTAGCTTGTATGAGAAGACTCTACAGGCCGGGCTGAGGCATCCTCTCTACCTCTTCTATGTGAAATTGATGGGGTCGTACCGTCTTGTTCAGACCCAATTGGTGCCAAACTCCTGGCATGTTTTAGTTGGTTTCCTTTCTCTCTATTTTTTCAGAGCATTCGAGCTTTGGTCGCCCTTTTTCAAGGATGATTTACCCTAAAAAGGTATCCTCAAGATAGTAACTGGTAATATTTTTCTCCTCAAAAAGATTGCCAACTGCTCTGAGATACTCTCTCTTCCATCCATGTGTGGAAAGGGTAGTTGTTCTTCCTCCACTCCGAGTAGCCATAGGGGTTTGACACCATGGGGAGGGCACCTCGAAGGGACCTAAATTGGTCCTCGAGGTTATTCGATGACAATCAAAGGGCCTTGGACTGGCTCTAAGATCTTTGATCTAAGATTCCCTCCCTGCATGAGCTATTGTCTGAGGAGGCCCTGATTAAGGCCGGCCTGAGCCTGGCCGACCCCCAGGGTAAGCTTTTCTTAGGTTTTCTCTATCTTTTCACCTCTATGTTGTAGACTGTCTTCGATTTTGTAGCTTTGCCACCATGAAGTTCACTCTCTCGCTAATTCATGAGAGGAGGAAGGTGAAGAAGAAGTCCACAGCCGCTAAGGATAGGGCTCCTCAAAAGAAGAGGTCGAGGGGGAGTCCTCCTCGGCACGTGTCGAAGAGGTCACCATTAAGGTTGGCGTTGAGGGCCTTGCTTCCTGAAGTTTCCCTCGAGGTACTAGTTCCTTGGGGAGAGATTGTAGAGCTCGAATCCAAGGTCGAGGTCGGTCAATTGGCTAGGTCAGGCCCTCCATAGGGGGTTATTTTCGTTGAACCCTGCTCTGACACCCTGCCTCTATGCCGACTATCTCCCAAAGTTTGGGCGTTGGGACGATCAAACCCCGAGCCGTCTACCCCAGGCAAGGAGGATGCTTTAGCCTTGGCTCGCGTGTCCCAGACCCACTCTTCGAACTAGGTGGTCAAAGAGTCTGTTTCGGCTCTAGAGACTCTCGAGGTGGCGAGGGAGCTAGTCCAAGCTATGCAGCTTCAAGCCAACAAGGAGCTCGTATTCTCCCTTGATGCCACTGATTTTTTCAATTAGGCCATGCCACGGATATTCGGGTAAGTTTCATAAATCTTTACCAAGTCACTTCCCTCAGCAAATGACTTCCTTTTTTTCTTTAGCACACCCTCGAGGGTCAACTACATGCACGAGAGGATCAAAAAAACTCTCGTGGAGTGTCTCGAAGCACAAGGCGAGGGTGGAGATCGCCGAGGAGCGCACCCATCAGGCCAAGGATGGGATGAAGCCTGTCGAGGGTGCCGACTCGATAGGTTGAGCTGAGGGTGAAGGTAGCCAAAGACAAAGTTAGATCGGTGGAAGCATATGTGATAACCGCCATGTTTCTAGAGAAACAGGGGGAGAGGTATAGGCAATCGTAACCGCCTGGTGGTGGGCGGTTACCACTATTCGTCTCCCCCGTTGATCAGAGGCTACAAAAGCTTAGAAACCCCCTTAGAAGCACTCCTACTCCCCTCACTCTCTCCTTCTTCTGTGATTAGAAGCCAGATCGGATGTAGCGCCGTCGGAGTGGGAGGCTGCCGAGCACTAGAGAGAGCACCTCAACCCTTCATGGAGCTAGGTAACCTTTGATTTCTCCTTCCCTTCATCGTTTATATACTGTGTAACTTAGATCTAGTGTAGTTAAGGATAATTAACAAGAAAGAAAGAATAAGAACAAATAGATAGAGGAGGAAGAAGATGAAGAGGAGGGAAGGTCGGAAAACCTACCTGTGGTCAACTTTGATCACGACACTAGTATGATGGTCGATGATCATGGTCGATCCATACCGCTGACTTTCTTCTTCCACCGATCACTTTCTCATCTATCAATCAAACCCCAAAGATCCTAAACCCTTCCCCTCATAATTTATTCTTTGCTGAATTAGCTTAGAGATTAAATCAAACGGAAGGAAGAAAATGAAGAGAAAAGGAGAAAAAATGGAAGAAGAAGAAGAAGAGAGAAAAAAAGAGAGAAAAGGCCTACCGGTGGATGATCCGCAGTCGCCCACCCGCCATCACTGTGAGCATGGCCGGGGAATCGCCGCGGAGCTGTCGCGGTCTTCGGCCGTGGGCGCTGACCGCCAGTGCGGCCACGGGCGCCGCAAGCCTCAACCGGAACCATCGCCCTCCCTTGCACCAGGGGAGAGAGAGAGAAAGGAGAAGAAATGAGGAAGAGAGAAGAATGGGAGAAGAAGAAAGAAAAAGAAAGAGGAAGAGGGAAGCTTCGGGAAGGAATAGAGAAGGAAAGAAAAGAAAAAGAGAAGAAAAGAAAAGAAAAGGAAGGAAAGAAAAGGAAAGATAGAAAAGAAAAGAAAAAAGAAGAAGAACAGAAAAAAAAAAATATTGTGGGCCTGAGATGGGCCTGTGTTGACCCCCTAATGGATTTTGATGAATACAAAACACTAGAGTATAATTCCATTTATCTTAATAATTTACTTGAGGATTTCATGTGTTTAATTAAGAATATTGTTAAGAAATGTCTAGGCAAGTTTCCATAATTTTTATGAATTTATTGAAGAATTTTTGAGATGAAGAAAACAGATCAGGGACAGCCGAGACGTCTCCGGTTTGTTCCAGAGACGTCTCTGGCACAAACAGGAAGAACTGGCACGTTTGGAGACGTCCCCGGCACCTGGCGAGGCGTCTCGCAGGGTCGGAGTCGACTCTCTCAGAAGCGGAGTCGACTCTCTCAGTGGCAGCAGAAAGGCCGATTTCAAGAGATGCGCGCGAGCCGTCTCCACAGTACGCGGAGTCGTCCCCGCAAGTAAAAGCTGAGTTTCCGAGTCATCCCCAGAGAGTGCGGAGTCGACTCTCTCAGGGTATTCCAGAGGATGTCTTTTCGGTGATAAGGCAGCGAAGACGTCGCCTGAAAGAGCGGAGTCGACTCTCTCAGAGAATTCCAGAAGACTTGTTTTTCGGAGATATAACGGCGGAGTCGTCCCCAAGGCAGCGGAGTCGTCCCCATGCAAAAAGCGCAAACAAGCCGAGACGTCTCCGTAAAGTGCCGAGGCGACCCTCTCAGAAAAACAGAAAAACAAGGATTCAAACCGTTCATCATCGGAGTCGTCCCCGTAAAGCGCCGAGTCGACCCCAAACAACGTCAAAAGTAAAATCTTACAGCCGAGACGTCTCGCGTTGAAGCGGAGACGTCTCCGAAGTGCCTGGGACGCGACTGACAATTTTTTCAGGTTTGGTTTGAATTTCAAACTCCCTTAACTTTATCTCTAACGGCTATATTTGCTTTTTGGGCTATAAAAGGGAGCTCTTAAGTGCTTTCCAAACAACTTCTCACCAACCCAACACAAGATCATTCAAGAGAGAAGAAAGAAAAAGAGGTTCAAGGAAGTTAGTGCATTTAAGTGAAGAAATCAAGTGCCTTCAAGCTTTCCAAGTGATTTCGTGCTCAACTACTCTCTTCCGCTAGGCATTCAAAGCTCACATTCAAGCCAACGCGATCCACATCGGAAGAACCACCATTTCCCACGCTTCCAACGGCTAAAAGGGTTCTTCCGGGTTCTATTATTTCTCACTGTTTTATTTGCTTCTTGAGAGCTTTTAAATCCTTGTAAAACTTTTTCAATATTGTGCTTGTTCCAGTCAAGGGACTTGGAACAAGGGAAAGGCGTCCCAAGCCTAGGTGAAATTGGGGGTTATAGGGTTCATTGTTAGCCCGGTGTAAAACAACGAGTTGGGTAGTGCACTCGCAAAACTACCGGACTGTAATCTTGGATTATAGTGAAAATTCCCAAAGGTGCTTTGGGGAGTGGATGTAGGAGCAGTGGAAGCTCCGAACCACTATAAAACCTTGTGTTTGCGATTGATTGTTCTCATACCTCTATCTTTACTTTAGTTCATACATTTGTGTGTTTTATTTTTAATTAGGCAAAAAGTTTTTAAAACACCCAATTCACCCCCCTCTTGGGTGACCATCTCTGGGCAACAAGTGGTATCAGAGCGGGTGCTCTGTGTATTTCTTGAAAGACCTAACCGTCTTAGCCAAAGATCTAGATGGCAACACCCTTTAACAATGTTCCTGCTGAGGGGCAGGCAACCAATAGACCTCCACTCTTCAATGGAACAAATTATACCTATTGGAAGACTAGAATGAGGATTTTTATTCAAGCACAAGATTATGCCTTGTGGAGGGTCATAATCAAGGGACCACACGAACCATCTCACATGGTTAATGGCATTCAAGTTTCCAAACCTGAGGAGGATTGGGATGAGAATGACAGTAAGATGGTTCAACTCAATTCTAGAGTCATGAACTCATTATTCTGTGCTCTAGATGTAAATGAGTTCAATAGAGTCTCCACCTGTAGTTCCGCCAAGAAAATATGGGATAGGCTTGAAGTTACCCACGAGGGTACGAATCAAGTCAAAGAGTCTAAAGTGAACATTCTAGTTCACAAATATGAGTTGTTTAAGATGGAACCCAATGAAACCATCACATGCATGTTTACACGCTTCACCGATATAATTAATGGTCTAAAGAGTTTGGGTAAATCCTATACTAATCCGGAACTTGTGAGTAAAATTCTCAGGTCTTTGCCGAAAGCATGGAAGCAAAGGTCACGGCGATCATAGAAGCCAAAGATCTCAACACTTTGGGACTAGAACAACTATTGGGCTCATTGATGACGCATGAGCCCACAATGAAGCAACATGAAGAAGAGTTGCCAAAGAAGAAGACAATTGCACTCAAGGCTACTTCGAGTGTGTGTGAAGAAGAAAGTAGTGAGAGTGAAGAAGAAAGCGAAGATGAGGACTTGGGTTTAATAGTAAGGAAGTTTAAGAAATTCATGAGAAGAAAGAAACCCGTTCCAAGAAAGAAATTTGGAGGGAGAAATGATTGGAAAAAAGAAAGGGAAAAAGAAAGAGACCCAATCATATGTATGATTGCAAGAGGACCGGAAACACATTCGTTCCGAATGCCCTCAACAAAAGAAGCACTTTGGAAAGAAGAAGAAGAAGGCGTTGAAGGCAACGTGGGACAATAGGACACATCCTCCTCCGAGGAAGAGAAGGAAGAGACCGCAAATTTGTGCTTCATGGCATTTGAAAACGACGAAGGTATGTCAAAGCTCAACTATAAATTTTACTTTAGAAGAATTATATGAAGCTTTTCAAGAACTTATGAGTGATTGTAGTATGTTAGGAGCAAAGAATTAAAGAACTAAAGGCCTCCAATCAAAAACTAAAGGATGATATTAAAAAACTATTGATTGAGAAAGAGAGCGTTGAAAATGTTAACACCATTGATCTAGAAAATAAAAATTCAAAACTTAGCATTGAAAATGAAACGACAAAAACACTAATTAAGGAATTGAATCTAAAAGTTAAATCTCTACTCAATAATAATACCTCACTTGCACAAAATGTTGAATCCCTTAAAAAGGATAAGGAAGAACTAGTTAAAGAAAATTTGGATCTTAAGAATGAGGTACATAAGTACAAACCAATTGTTGAAAAATTTACACAAAGCTCTGAGAAATTAAATCTTATTCTTTCAAATCAAAGAGCTGTTTTTAATAAAGCCGGATTAGGATATAAAACTAACAAGCAACAAAAGTATCTAAAGAATTTCTTTGTGAAAGCAAAAGATGTCAAAACTGAAAAAACCTACATGCTTTCATTGTGGAAAAAGTGGACATAAAGCCTACTCTTGTATTCAAAGAAAGATCCAAACTAACAAGAGTACATTTGTAAAAGCTAAAAACATAACTAAAGTATGGGTGCCTAAGGGAACCAACTACACTAACCACGAAGGACCCAAGAAAACTTGGGTACCTAAGAGCTTCACATGATCATTTTGCAGGTATGCCTTGCAGCCGGGAATAAAAAGAGAATGTGGTATCTTGATAGTGGTTGCTCAAGGCATATGACCGGTGACAAGAGTCTCTTCGTCACTTTAAAATCAAAAGAAGGAGTAGTCACATTTGGAGACAATGCTAAAGGTCAAATCATTGGTGTTGGTAAAATCTCCATATCACCCTCCTCATTTATTGACAATGTATTGTTAGTTAATGGACTCAAACATAATTTATTAAGTATAAGTCAATTTTGTGACAAGGGCTTTAAAGTGTCATTTGAATCTTCACTTTGCATAATTAGTAGTCCAGTTGACAATGAGATCATAATTACAGGACATAGGCATGGAAATGTTTACATGGTAGATCTTGATGATCTCACCATGAAGGATGGCCAATGTCTTGTAGCCATGGATCCCAAAGTCAATGAGACTAGTTAGTTATGGCATCGTAGGTTAGGGCATGCTAGCATGGATTTAATCTCTAAATTGATTACAAAGATATAGTCAAAGGACTACCAAAAATAGATTTTGAAAAGAACAAAATTTGTGTTGCATGTCAATTAGGGAAACAAACGAGAAGCTCTTTCAAGTCTAAAAACATAGTCTCAACATCAAAACCCTTAGAACTAATTCACATGGATTTATTTGGACCCACTAGAACTGCTAGTCTACGGGGTAAGAAATTTGGTCTTGTAATTGTTGATGATTTTTTACGTTTACATGGATTTCATTTCTTGCACACAAAGATGAGTCCTTTTCCGCTTTTATCAAGTTTCATAATAGGGTTTCGAATGAACTCAATCTTAAACTAAAAGCAATTAGGAGTGATCATGGTACCGAGTTTGAAAATCAGTATTTTGAAAAATTTTGTGAAGAAAATGGTATCAATCACAATTCTCGGCACCTAGGACACCCCAACAAAACGGGGTGGTAGAAAGGAAGAATCGCACACTAGCAGATATGGCTCGTACCATGTTGTGCGAATCGGATTTACCAAAGTACTTTTGGGCTGAAGCAATAAATACTTCATGTCATATTTTAAACCGTGCTTTAGTTAGATCCATCTTAAAGAAAACACCTTATGAGTTGATAAAAAGTAAGAAACCAAATATAAGCTATTTTCATGTTTTCGGTTGTCGATGCTTTATTTTAAACAATGGAAAGGACAATCTAAGTAAATTTAGTGCTAAATCAGATGAGGGGATCTTCTTAGGTTATTCCTCATCTAGTAGAGCATACAGGGTCTTCAACAAGAGAACTCTCGTTGTTGAAGAATCCATTCATGTTGTTTTTGATGAAGCTAATGGAGATTCTTCTAGAAAAGAAGAAGATGGTGATGCAGGTATACTTGAAGACCGAATGAAGGAATTCTCCATACAAGACAAACAACATGAGGATGAGATCAAAGAAGATACAATTCAGCAAGATGAAGAAGATCAACCTCCATCGAGAAATCAAGATCTTCCTAAGGAATGGAGGTATGCACATGGTCATCCAAGGGATCTAATCCTTGGTGATCCTTCACAAGGAATAAGAACTAGATCCTCTTTAAGAAACACTAGTAATTATCTTGCATTCGTTTCACAAATCGAGCCTAAATCACTAGAAGAAGCTGAAAAAGATGAAAATTGGATAAATGCTATGCAAGAGGAATTAAACCAATTTGAAAGAAATGAAGTTTGGACTCTAATGAAAAGACCCCCTAATGTTTCAATTATAGGCACCAAATGGGTATATAGAAATAAACTAGATGAAGATGGAATAGTAATAAGAAACAAAGCTAGGCTAGTGGCCAAAGGATATAATCAGGAGGAAGGAATAGACTTTGATGAAACTTTTGCTCCTGTTGCTAGATTAGAGGCTATTAGACTACTTTTGGCATATGCATGCTTTATGGAGTTCAAACTCTATCAAATGAATGTAAAAAGCGCCTTTTTAAATGGTTATATAATGGAGGAAGTTTATGTAGGACAACCTCCAGGTTTTGAGAACCACTTACATCCAGATTATGTTTTTAAATTGCATAAAGCATTATATGGACTTAAGCAAGCCCCTAGGGCATGGTATGAAAGATTAAGTAATTTTCTAATTGAAAATAAATTTGAAAGAGGAAATGTGGACAAAACCCTCTTCATTAAAAGAAAAGGAAATGACTTATTGCTTGTGCAAATTTATGTGGATGATATAATTTTTGGTGCTACTAATGATAGTCTTTGTCAAGAGTTTGCCAAGCTTATGCAGGGAGAATTTGAAATGAGCATGATGGGTGAGCTCAACTTCTTCCTTGGGCTACAAATAAAACAATCAGAGGAAGGCATCTTCATCAGTCAGTCCAAATATATCAAGGAGATGTTGGAAAAATTCAAGATGAAGGATGCAAAGGAAATCAGCACACCCATGGGCTCAAGTTGCAAGCTTGACAAAGATGAAAAAGGTAAAAGTATAGACTGCAAATTGTACAGAGGTATGATAGGCTCTTTACTTTATCTTACTGCTAGTAGACCAGATATATTATTCAGTGTTTGTATGTGTGCTAGATACCAAGCATGTCCTAAGGAATCACACTTGCAAGCTGTTAAAAGAATTTTTAGATATCTAGTAGGGACATCTAATGTAGGCTTATGGTATTCTAAACAATCTGACATAAATTTAATTGCTTATTCCGATGCTGATTTTGCCGGGTGCAAACTCGACAGAAAAAGCACAAGTGGCACATGTCAATTCTTGGGTGCTAATTTGGTTTCTTGGTTTAGCAAGAAACAGAATTCAGTTGCCTTATCCACAGCTGAGGCTGAGTACATTGCAGCTGGAAGCTGTTGTGCCCAAGTTCTATGGATTAAGCAACAACTTGAAGACTTCGGTATCAAAATGGACAATATACCAATTAAATGTGATAACACAAGTGCAATTAATTTAACAAAAAATCCTGTCCAACACTCAAAATCAAAACATATAGAGAGTAGGCATCACTTTATTAGGGATCATGTGCTGAAAAATGATGTGATGATTGAGTATGTATGTACTGAAAATCAATTGGCCGATATCTTTACAAAGCCCCTTTGTAAAGATAGGTTCAACTTCTTAAGGAATGCATTGAGCTTGTATGATCCTAGCAATTAAATTGAACTTGCATTGCAATGCTTTGCTACTCAAACTAGTAATCTACCTCAAGGTCAACATAAGTGAAAGCATGAATCTATCTAAGTTAAATGACGAATTGTTCGACTTTTCGGAGGATGGTTACCCTCCCTTGGACTCTTCATGGAGATATTTTCAGAGCCTATTTCATAGGTATTCGAAATTTGGTCAAACATTCCTCATTTCAATGTTAATAATTCAAAAAATCATTATCAAACTTTTATAGGATGTATTATTAAGGGGGAGGATCACAAACAAACTCACTCTGTATTCACCAAAAGAAATCATGTTGATTAGTGTGATTGAGTAAAATAAATTGGGAAAAGATAGAAATTAGTCTGAAATTTTTCAGTGCCGGAGACGTCTCTGGCAAATCGCAGAGACGTTCCCCCGGCGAGACGTCTCGCATCAGTCGCGGAGACGTCTCGGGGACCGAACGAGGGTTTTTAAATAGGTGAAATAGCTCGAGCCGACCCGAGCTATTCTCTTCCATCCCCGACAAAAACAAAAACCCTAGCCTCCATTTGCTCTCCATCACAAACCCTAGCATCCATGGCACCTAAGAGGGCTAGACGAACCGGTGGAAGGCGTCCTAGGGTAGCAACCGACGGTGAGGAACGGAGGGAAGAGCCATCCGCGCCGTCCTCTCCGGTTGCTCCGCCAACCACGACTATTTCCTGTGCGAATCGCACAGTAACCACCGGTAGGTACATAGATTTCCATTTTCTAGATAGTGAGGGGTTCTCTATTGGAGAGAAACTCCGTGCCCAAGGGTGGGAATACCTTTGTACCCTCAATACATCGACCTACCCCGGCCTAGTTAGAGAGATGTTTAGTAATATGGCCTTAGGGGACTTAGGGTACACTGCACATGTCCGGGGGACGTTGGTAGAGATTAATGAGGATGTCCTATCTAGCGTCTTGCAAATCCCTAAGGACGGTGAGGCTCCGACCTCACATCCCCAAAGGGAAATAGCCCTAAACTTGCTTTTAGGACGAGAGGACTGCGGGCCTCTTGATGTAGTGAACTCACAAGACCTAAATGCCGAAATGAGACTACTTTTGAGTATTGTCAACCGGGTCTTGTTTCCAAAAATCGGTCGCTTCGATTTTGTTTCGGAGCGAGACCTAGTTATCATGCACCACATCTTACTAGGGATTTCCCTAAACCTCCCTAGACTTATGTTGAACTACATTGCTATATGTCATAGGTATTCTAGGTTTAGCATACCCTATGGGATGATCTTTACCCTAGTATTCAAACATTTTAAGGTTCACATTCCAGAAAATGAACCTGCAAAACCCTTGAGAAACACCGACTATTATAATGAGAGCACAATGCGTAGAATGGAGTTTCACAAGGTAGATGGGTCATGGGTTAAGGTACCAAAAAGAAAAGCTCAAACCTTAGACTCTGAGATCCCACATCAGGAGCCTGACCACCACTCTCCTCCACTCAGCCACATGGACTTCCCTGATATACCCTCCAGCTCAGCTGGACCTTCCACCTCTATGCCACCTCCTCCTACAGTCACTGGGCCCTTCTCCCTATCAGAAGAACAGATGCGCACTTTAGCATCTGTGATATGCCAGCAAATGAGGGAGGAAATGAGATCGATGATCTCTACTGAGTTGGCCCCCATCAGAGCCTCACATGAAGGGCTTCTACAAGAGTTGAAGGAAATTAGAACTCAGATAGAAGCTACAGCGCAAGAACTAGTTAGTGTGAGTGCCACCCAAACCTTCAGATCAATTGAGCTACAAGACAGCTTGAGGAACATTTCAGATGGTCTTCAAGAGTTGACAAGCCCTGGAGGCAATGTGGGCACCGTGGCTGCCCAACTTAGAGGAAGAATTGAAAGGGCAAGCATTGAATTTGAAGCACTAGTGGCAGCCTTCCATCAGTCTCAAGGAGAGCAGTTCAAAACTCTACTGGACTCAATTAATGCATTTATAGATGCAGCTGCTAGGGCTTATGAGCAACGTCGCCGATGAGGGACATTTTGTAGACATCTAGAGTTCATCTGTTTTTGTAAAACCCTAGGCTCATTTTGAAACTTCTTTTGTATTAGGAATCAATACTTGTAATGATTTCCATTTTAACCTTGTAATGACTTCAAATGTTTACAATGAATGACATACAATTCCTTTTGAAACCTTGTGTATATAAATTTGACACAACTTATCAATGCATATGAAACAGGGGGAGCACAACCTGAATATCAAAAGGGGAGTGAAATGAATTTTGAATTCATTAATAAAACAATAGATAGAGGGAGCATAACTTGAATATCCTTGAGTGGTTCATTGTAATATGCTGAATTCCCCTAGGAATTGTGCTTTAAGTACCTACGTATAATTTGTCCCCTTCATTGTTGATGACAAAAAGGGGGAGTAGATATATAGAACTTATATATGGAGTAGAACCTGAATATGGAATGCAAAATTTACACTCATACTTAAAGTTGAATTAGAAAAGATAAAATTGAAGAATATTGGCTTTAAGATAATTGCCATTCTGGAAAAGAAAGGGGGAGTCAAAAAGAACTTAGCTTTCAATTATCTTTAGCATCAATATTTCATTTTAACTTGATTCAAATTCAGTTGATATGCTAAAATTGCTTAAGAGCTATTAAGATCAATCTTATGCATAAGGATAGAATTGAAAATTGACTATTTTGAATTATGCACACTGTATCTAGCTCTAATCAAAACATTATACTTGTACATCTGATCAAATACTGTGTATATGTTTAAATTTCGAATTTTGCATATACTCAGTGTTTTGTCATCATCAAAAAGGGGGAGATTGTTGACCCCCTAATGGATTTTGATGAATACAAAACACTAGAGTATAATTCCATTTATCTTAACAATTTACTTGAGGATTTCATGTGTTTAATTAAGAATATTGTTAAGAAATGTCTAGGCAAGTTCCCATAATTTTTATGAATTTATTGAAGAATTTTTGAGATGAAGAAAACAGATCAGGGACAGCCGAGACGTCTCCGGTTTGTTCTAGAGACGTCTCTGGCACAAACAGGAAGAACTGGCACGTTTGGAGACGTCCCCGGCACCTGGCGAGGCGTCTCGCAGGGTCGGAGTCGACTCTCTCAGAAGCGGAGTCGACTCTCTCAGTGGCGGCAGAAAGGCCAATTTCAAGAGATGCGCGCGAACCGTCTCCACAGTACGCGGAGTCGTCCCCGCAAGTAAAAGCTGAGTTTCCGAGTCATCCCCAATAAGTGCGGAGTCGACTCTCTCAGGGTATTCCAGAGGATGTCTTTTTCGGTGATAAGGCAGTGGAGACGTCCCCTGAAAGAGCGGAGTCGACTCTCTCAGAGAATTCCAGAAGACTTGTTTTTCGGAGATATAACGGCGGAGTCGTCCCCAAGGCAGCGAAGTCGTCCCCATGCAAAAAGCGCAAACAAGCCGAGACGTCTCCGTAAAGTGCCGAGGCGACCCTCTCAGAAAAACAGAAAAACAAGGATTCAAACCGTTCATCATCGGAGTCGTCCCCGTAAAGCGCCGAGTCGACCCCAAACAACGTCAAAAGTAAAATCTTACAGCCGAGACGTCTCGCGTTGAAGCGGAGACGTCTCCGAAGCGCCTGGGACGCGACTGACAACTTTTTCAGGTTTGGTTTGAATTTCAAACTCCCTTAACTTTATCTCTAACGGCTATATTTGCTTTTTGGGCTATAAAAGGGGGCTCTTAAGTGCTTTCCAACAACTTCTCACCAACCCAACACAAGATCATTCAAGAGAGAAGAAAGAAAAAGAGGTTCAAGGGAGTTAGTGCATTTAAGTGAAGAAATCAAGTGCCTTCAAGCTTCCCAAGTGATTTCCTCAACTACTCTCTTCCGCTAGGCATTCAAAGCTCACATTCAAGCCAACGCGATCCACATCGGAAGAACCACCATTTCCCACGCTTCCAACGGCTAAAAAGGTTCTTCCGGGTTCTATTATTTCTCACTATTTTATTTGCTTCTTGAGAGCTTTTAGATCCTTGTAAAACTTTTTCAATATTGTGCTTGTTCCAGTCAAGGGACTTGGAACAAGGGAAAGGCGTCCCAAGCCTAGGTGAAATTGGGGGTTATAGGGTTCGTTGTTAGCCCGGTGTAAAACAACGAGTTGGGTAGCGCGCTCGCAAAACTACCGGACTGTAATCTTGGATTATAGTGGAAATTCCCAAAGGTGCTTTGGGGAGTGGATGTAGGAGCAGTGGAAGCTCCGAACCACTATAAAACCTTGTGTTTGCGATTGATTGTTCTCATACCTCTATCTTTACTTTAGTTCATACATTTGTGTGTTTTATTTTTAATTAGGCAAAAAGTATTAAAACACCCAATTCACCCCCCTCTTGGGTGACCATCTCTGGGCAACAGCCTGATTCCAGCGGTGGGCTTCAAACGAATTGGGCTTTAAAGGCCTGAGGCCAGGTTGGGCTCTGGTTCGAGCCCAGTATTCATAAACCCAAAATTAACTGAGTCTGAAGAGCACAAATTTTAATAGGACTAAATTGAATATAGTTTGAGGCTAGATTTCCTTTAAATTAACTAGAACTAATATGGTTTAATTATAATTAACTAATTATGTTACTGTGTCTGAATACAAGTGGGCCCATAATTGAATCAGGCCAAGGCCTAATCTAGAATTTAATTAACTTTGGGCCTGAATGCAAATGGGCCCAGACCTGAACCAAAGGGCAATTGGGTATAAACTAGAAGTTGGAATTGGCTTAGACCTGAACCAGAAGCTGAATCAGACCTGAACCTATAATTGAATCAAATTTGAGCCAGAAAATTGATTAGACCCAAACCAAAAATTAGGTCAGACTTGAACGAAAAAACTGATTAGACCCGAACCAAAAATTGGGTGAGACCCAAACTAGCAGGTGAACCAGACCTGAACCAAAAATTTGAATCAAATCCAAACTAGAAAGTAGATTAGACCTGGCCTTGAAATTGAATTGGGTTATGGGCCTGAACCAGAAATTGAATTAGGCTATGGACCCAAAAATGAAATTGAGTCCTATGGATGGGATGTAAATGAGATGTACATAAATAGAAATTGAATATGCAAGTAACATGTAAATTTTATTATATTGCTGGGTATTGGAAAATTGGCATCTAAGCCTAAGATTTGGTGAGCAAATTAAGGTAAGTGACCCTGACATAATCTTATATTTTATCAAATACATGTTACTATTTGGTTATGAAATTGTATATAATTATTTATGTTTTAACAAAATTATGATCAAGCATATGTTAGCAATTGTTGCATAATTTTGGATAAATAGCATCCATCATGATTATTATTATATCATGTACACATGATTTATGATGATGTAGAAAGATGCATGAAAAAATAAAGTTTGCAGTATGATCATGGATTTTTGTATATTATGATGCCATTATTCAGTTTTCCAACGTACTTATGAAGTAAAGTTTACAAAAAGCATGATATGTTTTGTGAACTCTCAAATTGCTATGTATGAGCCCTCCCAGTGGGTAACTCGGAATATGACCCCGCCAGTGGATAATAGTAACTCGGTATACGACCCCCGCTAGTGGGTAATAGTAACTCGGCATACGCCCCCTGCTAGTGGTTAATAATAACTCGGCATACAACCCTCGCCAGTGGATAATAGTAACTTGGTATAGATCATGCCAATGAGGAATAATAGTTGGTTATAACCTCTGCCAGTGGGTAGTAACTCGGCAGACGACCCCTGCCAGTGGATAATAGTAACTTGGTATAGACCCTGCCAATAGAGAATAATAGTTGGTAAAGGCCTTGCCGTGGGCATACGAGCGGCCATAGCTGCACTATCATCTGAGAGTATAGATTTCAAGCATGAATAATGGCAAGTACGGATTTCAAATCATGAATAATGGCAAATACAGATTTCAAAGCATGAATAATAGCAAGAATATTTTATGATGCATATTCATATTTATGAACTTACATGATTGGGCATCCACTGTTTTATATATGGTTTGAATATATGTTATGTGAAATGATTATTTGGCTATAACTACTAATTTCTTAAATTAATGCATTGGCATGAAGTACATTATGCTTGATCTGGTAAGATTGTACATGGTTACTTACTGAGCCATATAGTTTACGCGACTTTATTCATTTTTTCACATAATTAAGATTGCTAGGATCAAGAAGTTTGACGAACTTCAAGGTTTGGAAAAAATAAAAATGGAATATTAAATATTAAAATTTTATAAGCTCTGTATTGTTCTATTTATGAAACTTGTTATGACATTTTATAAATAAATTGTTCATTTTTGTTATGAAATTTTAGGAAGCTTCGTGTTATTGTATGTATATGTTTGTAATAGCACGGCCGTGTTATGATCCGAATTCGGGGCATGACAGCATATGCCTCAGCCATGCGGAGCCATGCGATGATCATGGTGGGGTAATGTCCTTTGCCAAGGAGGCCTACTGTGCTTCCAAGGACAAGGTCGTAGAGCTTGCCGAGAAGCTGGTCCAGGTCGAGCGGGAGGTCATCGAAGCTTGGGAGGAAGTCATTCGCGCTATGCCAAGGGTTGCGGAGGCGGTCAAAGCATACTACGCCTCTGAGGAGTTCAAAGAGGAGGCCATGGAGGCCACAACTGACGTCTTCGAAAAGGGGTTCGCAAATTGCTGAGCTCCGGCACAGCAGCTCTTCCCGGTGATGGACTTCTCGATCTTGATGAAAACGATGATGACGACAGGGGCAGCAAAGCTGGCGATGAAGGCAACAACCCTGGAGTCCACGAAGACGTCAAAGTCGACGACCACAACAGTGAAGGCGCCAAGGAGGAGAGGCGAAGGAGCTGATCTAGGGAGATGCCCTCCTTATCCTGGATCATAGCCTTAACGTCATAGATCATGTCTAAGGACCCGACACTCCAGGCGATAGCCTATTAGAAGTAAGCCCTAGAAGCCAATTTGGCAGACACATTGTAATTATTCTGGGACATAAAATTTATACTTGACCTCTTTATTAATTAAAAAAATTGGACATTTTGTTCATTCATATTATTATGTGTCCATAAATTGTCCTATAAATTATTAAGATGATAACACATATTCTCAAGAGTTGAGAATTTAAGACATGTGTCATTAGGTAGTTAATTCCTGAATTGCTCCTGATCTATGGATCATCATGAAAGATGGTGATCGATTCGATGAGATTAGTGCACAGATCACTTTTCTTGATGGACAA
Organism: Phoenix dactylifera; assembly: GCF_009389715.1. Lineage (NCBI taxonomy): Eukaryota > Viridiplantae > Streptophyta > Magnoliopsida > Arecales > Arecaceae > Phoenix > Phoenix dactylifera. The sequence goes on along the minus strand of NW_024068050.1, from coordinate 207,994 downwards.
GTCTTAAGTCCACAGTGTGGAGACACTGGAGTGATTGTGCAAGTGCTTGTTAGAGAACAAGGGTACTGAGCGTGACCAAAGCAAAAAGTCACTTGGATGTCTATGATGAGAGCGCAAAAGTGCGATCTACACACAGCTTAAATTAATATTATTTCCAACAAATAATGATAAAAGAGCTGCATTAATTTCATATTTTTTTTATTTGGCACAAATCAGAGATAAAATGCACATTTGGTATAATTGGGTTCAGAAAGATGCATAGCCCCAAATCATACGCACCCAATCTCACTATGGCTTGGTCAAACCTATCATTCATCAAGCTCACAACCACAAGTAGCAGCCAAGCCTAATCACACTGGAGCAACACTTGGTGACCATTCAAAGGGAACGATCACAGCCATCCACCCTTTTGGCAAGCGATCAACTCTCCCATCCTTGCAACCCGTGAAACCCCCAGCATCCCGCTGATCTCGCCTGCAGCCATTCATGACCATCTCGGCGACCTCCCCAACAGTCCGCAATCATCTCCACAGCTTCCGAGCCCGTGATCCCCTTCTTCCAGACCCGTTTCAGCTCCAACGTCGCAGCAACCAACGCCCAGCATCCGTCCGCCTTCTCCACAGCATCCACAAGGCAATCCTACCGCAATCGGCTCCCATTCTTCTTCCGCGAGTGAGCCAGCTTCCACTCCCGTGCACAATCCCAGCGTCCGAGCAACCCGCGCCCAGCCGGGATCCGCCTCTCCCAAGCTCCAGCTCGCGCGATCGTGAAGGATTCCAAATCTCCCACGCATCTGCAACGCTCCTCCACTGATTCTTCCATGATCCCAGCTCCCGTATTAAGACCTCAGCATCCCACTGATTCTGCTTCATCTCCCAGCCGTTCGTGAAGTGTCGCAGCCATCCGCACGACGTCCGCTCCCGCGATCAGCTCCCGTGGCCGTCTCGTCCGCGGTCTTAACCGTCCGCACACGATCCTCGGCGATGCATCCGGATGTCCATCGCTAGCTGGGAGGTTGGGGGATATATATATGAGGGGGGCTCGGACCGGGGGGGGGAGAGGAAGAACAGAGCAGCCAGCCCCTTGGTTTCAAACGAAAAAAAAGAGAGAAAGGGAAACAGGGGATCCCCTGTTTCCGAAAATAAAAAGAAGAAAAAAAATAGAGAGTGAGTAAGGGAGGGATGTTGATGTTTTTAATGGAAGGCTAAAGTCCTTTTGGCAAAGGGTGATGGATGAATCCTTGTCATGTTGCTTTCATCAAGTATACTCTAATCTTTTATTCTAATTGTTTTATATCTATTGGTATGTTTTGAATTCTTGAATATTTATTTATTTGATAGATCTTTTATGGTTTATATATATATTGATGCATGGATTGTTTCGATTTTTGATTTGTCGTAGACGTAACCGGCACGATAAATACTTAGATGATGAATTCATGTTTTCAGATTGTATACTCCATGATTAGAACTACTCTATCTTATTAATCTTTAATCAAGAATCACCGAGTTTATTTATTGAAAGTAATATTGTTAAGGAGGATTCCGGATCCCTAGCCTTCTCTATATTCTTGAACTCTGTTTAATTATCTATTAATCCTCTGCTTTTAAATTTTGAAAATCAACTGAAAATTACATCTACAAATTACGCTAATAATCTATAGATCGTTCCCTGTGGAATCGACCTCGGACTTCCGAGTTATATTACTTGTGCGATTCTCCTACACTTGGGAGAACAGTTTTATTTTAGCATCAAGTTTTTGGCGCCGTTGCCGGGGAACGGCTGAGTTATTAGTATAATTTTAGATTTAATTTTTACCTTAGTAGTTAGTATTTTTCTTTTGAAAAAAAAAAAAATTGCATCTTTACTACTATTTTTAATTCCCTGCACAGTTTGACTCAAATTTGGTCAGCTAGTGCACGACACATTGTTGAATAATCTGAACGGTCTGATTGACATTCTGAGACTTTTAAGAACATTAGATTAATACAAAACCTTGCTGCTTTCTGTTTTGAATTTTCTGCATTTAATTGTTTTTAGGATCAGAATTTTATTGTTATTATATCTCATTAACCCTTGTTGCTAATTGAAAATTAAAAAAAAAAAGAAAGAGGAAAAACCTAAAATTTCAAATTTCAAATTTCAAATTTTAGAATTCAAATTTCAAACATCAACTCATAAAATTTAAAAATATATATATATAATTAGTTTGCTTGATCACCTATTCAATGAAATTTAATGTCATGCCATAAAACATTAAAAAAAAAATCTCTTGATTGTTGCATATAGTGTAAGGCATCAACATAAAATATTCTAAGGGCTGAACCCATTTAAAAAGATAAGGTCGGGATTTCATCACTCGTCCTTAGCCCAAAAATCATCCCAGTGCATAAATGTCCCAAGCTTAACTAAAATCAACTAGACGTTGGCCCCTAAGGACATTCGAGCTCAATAGGACGAAGACCACCGAAAGTTGCACCAATTTCGCTCTGTGGCTTAGTTGATGTCTAGGCAAGCTTTGTCCCTATAAGGGAGACAGTTCATCTGTTCGAGGCAAGTGGGTTTTAAGTGGGACCTTTGCGAACGCATCGTGACCCCTGCACTTACCTGGGAGCTTACCTGGTCAACTCAGTTCATTAGACCGGATTGGAGGCTTAGGTGCCCTCTTCAAACCAGTTAGGAGCTGTCTAGAAATTTAAGAAAAACATTAGAAATTGAGGTGTAATGTTTTGTTGCATGTTTGATTGTAAATAGATTTTTGTTTTAGGGTATCTTTAGTTGGTACTTATAGTTATTTTTTTATTTAAAAAAAAAGAAAAAAAGAAAAAAAGAGAGGGAATTATTTTGCATGTTAAAGTGGAATAGGGACGACACCGGTCGATTAAGTCATACAACTTTAGATCATCCCTTAGGACATACCTCTGAAATTCCTTCGCAATATCTCACACCTTGTGAGATGGCTGATCTAAATGAAGATGCGGGGAGTCACCACAATCGAGAACGAGAACCCCATGTTATGACTCTAAGACAATACCTACAACCGGCTAGGACTAGTCAGCCTTCATGCATAATTTTTCCTGATAATGTAGGACATTTTGACATCAAACCAGGGGTAATCCAATTGCTGCCCAAGTTTCACGGGTTAGAGTCCGAGAGTCCGTATCTTCATTTGAAAGATTTTGAAGAATTGAGCATTACATTTAGAGTGCCGAACGTCACCGAGGATGTCCTCAAGTTGACATTGTTCCCTTTCTCTCTAAAGGATAAGGCCAAAACATGGCTAAACTCGTTGCGACCTAGATCAATAAGAACTTGGCAAGATATGCAGAGAGAATTTTTAAAGAAGTTCTTTCCCACACAAAGGACCAACTTTTTAAAAAGACATATTAGCAATTTCCAACAAAAAGATAATGAAACATTTTATGAATGTTGGGAAAGATTTAAAGACCTTCTTCTCTCATGCCCTCATCACGGGTTCGAAACTTGGAGAACCATTAGCTTCTTTTATGAAGGTTTATCTCCACAGTTAAAACAATTTGTAGAGACCATGTGCAATGGTAGATTTTTAGAAAAACACCCTGATGAGGCGTGGGAATATTTGGATTCCCTTGCTGAGACTGCCCAACTTTGGGATAACGGGGATAGAAATACCAAGTCTTTACCTAAGCCTACTAGCTCTGTACAGGGAGGCCTTTACAACCTCAGAACTGAGGATGATCTTCATGCTAAAATGGCAGCCCTCACTAGGAAGGTAGAAGAAATTGAGCTTAGGAAAGTTGAGCCTGTCAAGACAATAGAGCTTAGAAATGAGTGTTGTGGTATCTGCGATATGTCGGGTCATACCACTACAGATTGTCCCACCATACCAGCATTCAAAGAAGTCTTGCACAATCAAGCAAATGCGATGAACTCCTACCAAAAGCCTTATAACGATCCATACTCGAATACCTATAATCCTGGTTGGAAGAATCATCCAAACTTTCGGTGGAGAAATGATCATCCTCAACAGTCACACCATTCAGCTCCTCCACCTTCTCAAACTCCAAATATCGAGGATACCTTGCAATCCATACAAACTTTTCTACAAGGTCAAGCTAATATCAATGCTCAAAATACTCGAAATTTTGAAGACATAAGGAACCAATTGTCAATGTTGACTACCGTCCTAAGTACCCAAGAGAAGGGTAAGCTTCCAGCTCAACCCCAACCTAACCCACAAGTGCACGGTATTAATAATACGGCTCCTTCTAGTTCGCATACAGAGCATGCAAAGAGCATCATGACTTTGCGTAATGGGAAAGTCATTGATCAAACCGTCCAATTGAGACCGCAAGTCACTTCTAATTCTGATGCTCCTAAAGTTGATGAAAGGGACAAAGATGAAGTTGAGGTCCCAACTTCTACCGAGAAAGTTGAATGCCCTTTTCCTCCACCTTTTCCACAACGATTAAAGCCGTTGCAAAAGCTCGAACCTAATTCTGAAATTCTTGAGCTTTTTAAGCAAGTAAAAATCAACATACCTCTTCTTGATGCAATCAAACAAGTACCTTCATATGCCAAATTTTTGAAGGACTTGTGTACTGTCAAGCGTCGATTAAATGTTAAGAAGAAGGCATTTTTAACTGAAAATGTGAGTGCTATTTTGCAGCACAACATTCTCCCTAAATATAAAGATCCAGGTTGCCCAACCATCTCATGCATCATAGGCGACTTTAGGATAGAGCGAGCATTGTTAGATTTAGGGGCGAGTGTGAATTTGTTGCCATATTCTGTATATGAGCAAATTGGTTTAGGTGAGTTGAAGCCAACCTCCGTCACTTTGCAATTAGCTGACAGATCAGTTAAAATTCCAAGGGGGATTATCGAGGATGTATTAGTCCAAGTAGACAAGTTCTACTTTCCTGTCGATTTTATTGTATTGGACACACATCCGGCTTCGAACTCACAATCTCAGATTCCTGTCATTTTAGGACGTCCATTCCTTGCGACTTCTAATGCATTAATTAATTGTAGGAATGGCGTCATGAAGCTTTCTTTTGGTAACATGACCTTAGAAATGAATATTTTTAATGTGTGCAAACAACCCAATGATTTCGAAGAGAGTAAAGAGGTTGACTGGGTTGAAACTATCACGGAGGAATATTTGTTAGCTGAAGCATTTAACGATCCATCCGGCGATAGTTTAATTGATTGGTGTTCTAATGGCACCAATAAAGATGATTTGTTGGTCAAACCTAGTATGAATTTTTCGAACGCCATGATGATCAATGGGTGGAGACCAAAAGTAGAAAAATTTGAACAGTTGCCACCTCGAGAGGTGAAAATAGAACCATCCCATGAGCAAGCACCCAAGCTCGAATTGAAACCCTTACCAAAGGAACTTAAGTATGCTTTTCTTGGACCCGAAGATACTTTTCCTGTAATCATCTCGTCTGGACTTGATCATACCCAAAAAAAAAATTAATTGATGTTTTAAAGAATCATAAAGGAGCCTTAGGATGGTCTATTGCCGACTTGAAGGGAATTAGCCCCTTAATTTGCACGCACCGGATATATTTGGAGAACAATGCCAAAACCACAAGGCAAATGCAACGAAGGTTAAATCCTACGATGAGAGATGTGGTTAAGGCAGAAGTCCTCAAGTTGCTTGATGTGGGTATTATTTACCCAATTTCCGATAGCAAGTGGGTAAGCCCTACTCAAGTTGTTCCTAAGAAGTCGGGTTTGACGGTAGTAGAAAATGAACAAGGTGAACTAGTTCCAACTCGTGTCCCGACGAGTTGGCGCATGTGTGTTGACTACCGAAAGCTTAATTTGGTCACACGAAAGGATCACTTTCCTCTACCCTTCCTAGACCAAGTATTGGAGAGAGTTGCAGGGCATGCTTTCTATTGTTTTCTTGATGGCTATTCGGGATATTATCAAATTAAAATTTCACCAGAAGATCAAGAGAAGACCACCTTCACTTGTCCTTTTGGCACATTTGCTTTCCGACGAATGCCATTTGGGTTGTGTAATGCACCCGCAACATTTCAAAGATGCATGCTCAGCATTTTTGAAGACATGAACGAAAAATTTTTGGAAGTGTTCATGGATGACTTCTCCATTTTTGGTGACTCATTTGATGATTGCCTGTCACATTTACAAGCAGTCTTAGCTCGATGTATAGAAAAGAATTTGATACTGAATTGGGAGAAATGCCACTTCATGGTGCCAAAGGGAATTGTCCTAGGACACATTGTTTCATCAAAAGGAATGGAAGTAGATAGAGCTAAGACTGATTTAATTGCTAAGCTACCTGCACCCAAGACAGTTAGAGATGTCAGATCATTTTTGGGTCATGCCGGATTCTATAGGAGGTTCATTAAGGACTTTAGTGTCATAGCTCGACCATTATGTAACCTCCTATCCCTTGATACACCATTCAATTGGACTGAAACCTATCAGGAGGCATTCGAAAAGTTGAAGTCTATGCTTAGCACTGCACCCATTGTGCGACCATCCAATTGGTCATTACCTTTTGAGATTATGTGCGACGCTAGCGACTATGCGATAGGAGCTGTCCTAGGACAACGCAAGGATAATAAGCCATATGTCATTTACTATGCAAGCAAAACCTTAAACGATGCTCAAATGAATTACACTACCACCGAGAAGGAATTGCTTGCAGTAGTATTTGCCTTAGATAAATTTCGCTCTTATATCCTTGGTGCTCCTATTGTTATCTTCACGGACCATGCGGCACTAAAATATTTGTTGGATAAGAAAGAAGCCAAACCACGCTTAATACGATGGATACTTCTACTCCAAGAATTTGATATCACTATCAAAGATAAAAAAGGAGTAGAGAATGTGGTTGCTGACCATTTATCACGATTAGTTTTTCATGATTCAGTGCCACAGTTTTTCATCAAGGACTCATTCCCTGAAGAGCAGTTGTTTGCACTTTCTAGTATACCATGGTATGCAGATATTGTAAATTTTCTTGTTACAAGCCGGATGCCGGAGCATTGGGGGTCGACAGATAGAAAAATTTTCTTGCGCGAAGTAAAGAATTATTACTATGACAAATCCTATTTGTTTAAATATTGCAATGATCAAATCTTTAGACGATGCATACCGGATCATGATATACAAAGCGTACTTTCTTTCTGCCACACTGATGCTTGCGGTGGACACTTTGCCTCTAAGAAAACTGTTGCAAAGGTCTTGCAATGTGGTTTCTATTGGCCTACTATGTTCAAAGATGCCCACGAGTTCTGCAGGACATGTGATCCATGTCAACATATTGGAAGCCTAACTCGTAGGCAAATGATGCCTCTTCAACCCATTACTATTATCGAAATTTTCGATTGTTGGGGCATCGATTTTATGGGCCCATTCCCACCATCTTTTGGATATGAGTACATTTTAGTTGGGGTCGAGTATGTGTCCAAATGGATAGAAGCTGTTGCTTGTAGGACCAATGATCACAAACCTGTCCTGAAGTTTTTAAAAGAAAATATTTTTTCACGATTTGGGATGCCTAAGGTTATAATTAGTGACGGTGGAAAACACTTTTGTAATAAGCCTTTTGAGACATTATTAAAAAAGTATGGTGTCACCCACAGAGTTGCTACCCCATATCACCCGCAAACTAGTGGCCAGGTAGAGTTAGCCAATCGAGAGATCAAGCGTATTTTAGAGAAAACGGTGAACCCATCACGAAAAGATTGGTCCTTGAAACTATCAGATGCATTATGGGCTTATCGTACTGCATACAAAACCAATCTTGGCATGTCTCCCTACCGGCTAGTCTACGGTAAAGCGTGTCATTTGCCCGTAGAAATAGAACATAAATCGTATTGGGCAATTAGAAAATTGAATTTTGATTTACAAGATGCCGGTCTAGCTAGAAAATTGCAATTAAACGAGCTTAATGAGATTCGCAGAGATGCTTATGACAACGCTAAAATTTGCAAAGAACGAATGAAGATCTTACATGATAAATCAATTTTGAAAAAATCTTTTGAACCTTTGCAAAAAGTTCTTTTATATGATTCCCGCTTACATCTATTTCCTGGTAAGTTACGATCAAGATGGACAGGTCCCTACATCATAAAAACTGTTTTTCCACATGGGGCGGTAGAGATTGAGAATCCACGGGATGGTAGATTTTTTAAGGTAAATGGACACAGGTTAAAACCTTTTCTTGAGAATTTTTCAGATGAAGAGGATTCCTTTTCCTTGGGGGAGCCTTCTTATGACTGAACATGAAGGCAAAGGTATGTGTATATTAGTCAGAATTATTTTTCTAGTTTTGTAGGTCTTATTTTCTGGATATCAGCAGCTCAAGGTATTCCTCTTCTCTCCAATATTATTTTCTCTACTGTCTCTCGTATATAGTTTTCTTGTATCTATTACATTGAGGACAATGCAATGTTTAAGCTGGGGGGAGGGAAGTATTTTCAAAAAAAAAAAAAAAAAAAAACTTACTTTTGCATTTGATTTATTCTATTACTTTCTTTTCTAAGCAAATGCACATGTATTTTCATATTGAGTTTGTGCAACTATTACGGCAAGGAACACATGCATATTATGACTGATCAGAGACCTATTATTAGATCCCCACACATGCACTTAATGATTATAGGAAGGCCTCAGGAGTTCATATTTGTTTAATGCATTTTTGTTAAGCCGTATCTGTAAAAGAAGTATGAGTATCCTTGTCCGTACTATAAGGTTCATGATTTGGTTTTCACATAAAGAAAGAAGTTGAATACCCTAGCTAGATCACCTAAGTGCCTTATGTTCCGACCTTGGTTGACCTATAGCCACAATGCAGTCACGTTATATGGTTCAGTTTACCTTCTCTTTTTATTGCAAAAAAAAAAAAAAAAAAAGATGACAAGTCTGACCTCGTGGTGTAGTCTGGTTCGAGTAATTAAGCCCGAGGGGTGTTTCACCTAATGCCTTGAGCCAACTGGATCAGGAGTCATTGGCCGAAAACTCGCTACATGGACCTTACTAGAGCCTAAGGAGGTTGGATTATTGTAATCGTCATATGTGTTTAAAAATAAAAATAAGCATGAATAGGGTTGGTCAGACTGAACCCAGTGACATGTGGTAATGGCTGGTTTGACTCCATTAATTTGGAACTCTGTGTACTTTGGATGTTTAGTTGGGATTGATAGCTCCTTCTTTATATGCGAACCATTTTTGACAAATTTAGACAACATGAGATATTCTGAAAATTTGATGGATCAGGGTCTAATAAATTGTAGTAAACTCTTGTGAACTTGAGTAGTGCACCTAAAATTCAAGCGGTACCATGCTGTGGTGGAGGTATTAGTGCTCTAAGAAAGTCATCTGTTTATGCATACTACACTTCAGTATTACCCTTGCTTCGATAGTTGCCATGCTTGAAAAAAATATATATCACGTGTGCATTGACTTAAATTTCATTATATATCATTTTATGAATGATGTTTGTGGGTAACATCACTGCATACCCTCACGAGACAACACTCGTCCACTAGGGTAACCTAGGGGTTTAACGGCTTGTTGCACGTGCTAAGTGCAATCGTGATACCCTACGAAAGTGGGTACATATCTTAGTTTTATGTCTTTAATTTTAATAAAAAGTCAAATGATTGACCAACACTTTTTGTACTCTCATATTATTATTTGCTCGTTAATTGCTAGAGACTAGCAATAAGCTAGTTGGGGGGTGTGATGAGAGCGCAAAAGTGCGATCTACACACAGCTTAAATTAATATTATTTCCAACAAATAATGATAAAAGAGCTGCATTAATTTCATATTTTTTTTATTTGGCACAAATCAGAGATAAAATGCACATTTGGTATAATTGGGTTCAGAAAGATGCATAGCCCCAAATCATACGCACCCAATCTCACTATGGCTTGGTCAAACCTATCATTCATCAAGCTCACAACCACAAGTAGCAGCCAAGCCTAATCACACTGGAGCAACACTTGGTGACCATTCAAAGGGAACGATCACAGCCATCCACCCTTTTGGCAAGCGATCAACTCTCCCATCCTTGCAACCCGTGAAACCCCCAGCATCCCGCTGATCTCGCCTGCAGCCATTCATGACCATCTCGGCGACCTCCCCAACAGTCCGCGATCATCTCCACAGCTTCCGAGCCCGTGATCCCCTTCTTCCAGACCCGTTTCAGCTCCAACGTCGCAGCAACCAACGCCCAGCATCCGTCCGCCTTCTCCACAGCATCCGCAAGGCAATCCTACCGCAATCGGCTCCCATTCTTCTTCCGCGAGTGAGCCAGTTTCCACTCCCGTGCACAATCCCAGCGTCCGAGCAACTCGCGCCCAGCCGGGATCCGCCTCTCCCAAGCTCCAGCTCGCGCGATCGTGAAGGATTCCAAATCTCCCACGCATCTGCAACGCTCCTCCACTGATTCTTCCATGATCCCAGCTCCCGTATTAAGACCTCAGCATCCCACTGATTCCGCTTCATCTCCCAGCCGTTCGTGAAGTGTCGCAGCCATCCGCACGACGTCCGCTCCCGCGATCAGCTCCCGTGGCCGTCTCGTCCGCGGTCTCAGCCGTCTGCACACGATCCTCGGCGATGCATCCGGATGTCCATCGCTAGCTGGGAGGTTGGGGGATATATATATGAGGGGGGCTCGGACCGAGGGGGGGGAGAGGAAGAACAGAGCAGCCAGCCCCTTGGTTTCAAACGAAAAAAAAGAGAGAAAGGGAAACAGGGGATCCCCTGTTTCCGAAAATAAAAAGAAGAAAAAAAATAGAGGGATGTTGATGTTTTTAATGGAAGGCTAAAGTCCTTTTGGCAAAGGGTGATGGATGAATCCTTGTCATGTTGCTTTCATCAAGTATACTCTAATCTTTTATTCTAATTGTTTTATATCTATTGGTATGTTTTGAATTCTTGAATATTTATTTATTTGATAGATCTTTTATGGTTTATATATATATTGATGCATGGATTGTTTCGATTTTTGATTTGTCGTAGACGTAACCGGCACGATAAATACTTAGATGATGAATTCATGTTTTCAGATTGTATACTCCATGATTAGAACTACTCTATCTTATTAATCTTTAATCAAGAATCACCGAGTTTATTTATTGAAAGTAATATTGTTAAGGAGGATTCCGGATCCCTAGCCTTCTCTATATTCTTGAACTCTGTTTAATTATCTATTAATCCTCTGCTTTTAAATTTTGAAAATCAACTGAAAATTACATCTACAAATTACGCTAATAATCTATAGATCGTTCCCTGTGGAATCGACCTCGGACTCCCGAGTTATATTACTTGTGCGATTCTCCTGCACTTGGGAGAACAGTTTTATTTTAGCATCAGTCTATCCACTCGTCAGTGACTTACTTGATGCTGCAGTTGTATAACTAGAACTTAGACCTGCGATGCCTTTGTTAATCATGATGAGATTACTGTAGTTTGACGAGCACATAAACATGGGCATTAAGGATCCTTGTGGTGCAAATTGGCTGCAGTAGGTTCACTGTCAGATTAGGGTTGCATCTAGATGGGATCTATTGACCTTGATAGATTAGGAGTGATTCTATGTGATTTATGAAACTAAGTTCAAAAGACCTTGGCCAAGGTAGTTTTGGAAAAAGAGTTTTCCAATCTCGAACTTGAGTCAAATAAATTTGACATATGACAGACAATGAGGCTTGATAAGTTATCCATAACCTCCATCTTGTCAGGATCCACGATAGAGGTACTGTATCATACGCTAACTACACCTAGAGGTTCATCCATTCTATTCTGTTGGGTTGCCATTATATGCTGCTAGGTGTCACTAGTGGATTGTAAGACTCGAAGGCATTCGCTTGATGATCAGTGAATCCTGAAGAGAAGAGTTGAAATTATTTCAACCCATTGAAAGGAGTTTCAATGATATTGTGATAGAGATCAAAATATATCTTACTTTCAGATAGAATAGAACCTATGGGGTCACACACATAAGAGGTTTTGATCGTTCCGACGCTTGGATTGCGATTTAAAATCGTAATAGATCTTGATTGTCAATTTGATTGACAATTGGTTTAACCCACTAAGAGTTAGTGAGTTAAAGAAGAACATTTTGCAATTAGTAATTGGGCTTAATCAATTAGAATTTCTTATTAGATAAAGAACTTAATTCATGAAGACCAATTTGGATCCTAATTGGATTAGGATTCACATGAATCAATATGGAGAATATATTGGGTCCTAATTGGATTAGGATTCAATTAATCAAGAGGGACCAAATGTTTTCTAATTGGATTAGAAAATTTAAGCATGAAAGGAAAGGAGTATCCTTTCCTTCATGCGGGCCATAGCAAGGGAGAAAACAAGGAGGGGCGTCCGCCCCTCCTCCTTGTCACACACCCAAAGGAAGGAGGGGGCGTCCTCCTCCTTTCCTTCTTTGGTTCCACATGCCACATGGAGGGGCATCCGCCCCTCCTCTTTCTCTTCTTCCCCTGGATTGCCATACGGCTCAAGAAGAGCCCTTGATTCTCTCCAATTTCTTTTAAGTAAAGGGTGTGGAAAAATTAAGTAAGAAGTGTGCAAGAATTATGTAAGAGGTGTGGTAGAATTTGGAGAGATGAATTAAGGAGTGATTTCTCATTGAAATTATTTCTTGTTTAGATAGGCATGAGATGCCTATAAAAGGAGATGTAGCGTGAGGGCTTATAAGCATTGGATGTGCATCAATTTCAGCCGCCCACCCTCTTCCTCCTTCTCCTTCCAGGCGTGAGCAAGAGAAGAAACAGTGTCTTTGTCCTTCTTCTTCCCCTCAAGGTAATCAAGGAGTTGATTAAAAGAGAGAAAAAATTAGCCATCAAGAGAAAATCTCTGCAAGGGAGCTAGCACTCCGGTGAGATCAACGTTCTTAGAGCGATATACCTCATGTGGATACCTGTAGAGGCCAGATGCTTGTGCGGCTTCAAGCGAACCAAATACAGTGATCATCAGATAGCAGTGAAGATCTACCCGCTCAAAGGTCAAGATAGGATCTTTACAATCCTTTATAATTCAGAATTATAGTAGATATGCAATTAATCTAGTTTTTAATTTTCATCTTTCCTTAGTTTTCATAATTTTCTGAGTTAGAGAACTCAGATTTTTTTTGAAATCTACGTTTTCTAGGATGTTCATGAGATGAACGACCCCGCGCGTGTCTTTTCGCTGCGATCGTTGCAATGCGTACGGGGGTAACCTAACATAACCTTATCGGGGAGGATCTTCATGAAGATCTAACTTTAGTCTTGGTTTGCGTTGCGTTGTTATTTATTCTTTGTATGAGTTTGTACTATGCCTCGGCCTTTCACTGTGAATAAATGGTTGAAAGAGAACAAAGTATTACTTTCTCACAAGTGGTTAAAAGAGAACAAAATAAGTAGATAATAAGATAAATATAGGTTAAATGTTAGAATAATTTCAAAATATGAGCTTGCACTGATTGTGTATTTTCGTTTTATAAAACGGATTAGACGTATGACTCATAATGGTTCTATGATTAAGCCCAATATGATGTGTGATCATTTTATTTTATGGGCTTTTAATTCACTTTGGATGTATAGGATTGAGTGTTCGTCGTTTCCTGTCTAACTAAAAATATGCTAAACAGATCGTTGTTAGAACCGACGAACAAAAGTTAAATTTAAATTTTTACTCTTACCTGTTCTACTCGAAGAATAGCGATTGTAAGAGGTCGATCCACAGGGAGGCGATTGGAGTTGCATAAAAATTAGAACATTCACTCGGATTCAAAATTGACTTTTGAATGATGGAAGAAAAAACATTATGTCGGGGATATTGACTGATTTCCTGGTCTACCAGAGAATTATTTTTTATTGAAATCAACTAGAGGACATATACTTAAATTTAAAAAGCATTTATATATTTAATAAAAAAAGAAAGCTCTGAACTAAAATGGATGAAAACAGTGCTAGGAATATTGAAGACTAGAACATCGATTTCATGAAAGAAATTTTAATGTATTAAAGAAAGATTACAAAATCTGAGGAACGAAAATTAAAAACAACATAAATTAAAAACTTTAGCATAAATAAAACTCTTATTTAAACTAAATCTAAAAACCCCAAAATAACATGTTTCAAAATAAAACTCTTACTAAAAAATTAAAACATTGCTCTCAATTAAACTAAAGAAATAGGAACAACATAATGCCCAAAATCACTAATACACAAATTAAAAACATAACTTCTAAAAAAATAAACAACAAAAACAATAAAAAAAAACTAAGGAAGCGTGATGCTCTGTTTTCAAATCTGAAAACAGAGCATTACTCTTCCCCTCTTTCTTCTCTCACAAACAGAACGTTCCCCTCTCCTTGGACAAAAACCAGCCGAGCTCTTCCCTCCTTCCCTGGTTCTTGGCCTCAACCCCAAAACCGAGCACACCCCCCTTCCTCTTCTTCCTTCTCCTCTTATAGCCGCGGACGGACGCCTGATGCGGAAGGGAGATGGCAGACGTGGTGAGGACGCGGGGAGGAGTCGATCACGGACGAGATCCGGGCGCTGGGAGTAGGCTGGATCGCTGATCACGGGCGGAAGCTTCGTGGACGGCTGCTGGGAGAAGAATGCGGAGGAGTGGATCACGGCTGGGGACGCGCTGAAATGGAAGAAGCGATCATCCGAGATCGCACATGGAATGGAAGGCGATCCGAGATCGATGGGACGACGCCGTGGACGCTGGGGCTTCCTTCTTTGGGTGCTGCTGGGAGCTGAAGCGGAAGGTGGGCTGCTGGCACGCGGTGGGAGAAACGCGGACGGCAGGAGCGAAACTGGTGCTGGGATTTCGGGATCATGAAAGGAAGGCGTCAATGATCGTTGGAGCTCGGATGCGGCGTCGGAGGCTGGGATTCTGGCTCGGGATTCCTTCTTTGGACCTTGGTTGAGAGGCGGGCTGGTGCGAGGAGCCGGACGCGATCGCTGGGAGCTTAGATCACGGCTTGAATAGGGAAGGAGGATGGCTGCGTTGGAAGGAGCTGGGAGACACCAAGTTCCATCCAATTAGTCATATAGAAAAAAATAGTGTGATATGAAATTTGGCTTGTAGACGGGTCATCTATTCTGGCTGGAGGTCAAGTGCAATTCTTTCAAGTCATGGGTCACCCAGCACCTTATAGTTATGATGTAGCCAATTTAGATTTGCTCAAAATTATTTTCCAAAAGCACAAAAGAAATGGACCCGATTCGGACCCAAACCCGACTCGGATCTGAACCCGACTCGGACCCGATTTGAAGTCGAATTTGTACTCAATGTGCATTTTATCTCTAATTTATACTAATCTATGTTAAACCCAAATATAATATTAATCCAGTGAATTTATCATTATCGGTTAACAATAACACTAATTTTAGTAACATGTAGGTCGCACTTTTGTGCTCTCATCGCAACCCCCAACTAGCTTATTGCTAGTCTCTAGCAATTCAGTGCGAAAATGATAAAATGAGAGAGCAAAAGTGTTATTTATTATATAAATATCCTAAGATAAATACTCACTTTCGTAGAGCATTACGATTGCACTTAGCATGTGCAACAAGCCGTTAAACCCCTAGGTTACCCTAGTAGACGAGTGTTGTCTCGTGAGGGTTTGCAGTGAAGTTACCCACAAACTTCAATCCCAAAATAAAATTTGGTTTGTGAAATGAAAGTCTTATTTCAAGTACATAACTGATAAGAATTTCAAAAGCACACAAGGTTTTAATTACTAAGTAGCCCAATTTCTAGGTTAGTATGCACTTTAAGTTGAAGTTATTAAGTTTTCCGTTAGGAAGTTGTAAGACTTATTTATACTTGAGTGCTCAGTGAAGTTTGGACCATGCACAAGCTAAGGTTTTGGATCTCCAAAATATCGCTAATATTAGTAGTTTCCAAGAATTGGTCGGACAAGACCTATTTGCTGATTCAAAATCATCTTTTCTGCAGGATTTCGAGAGCTGTGGATGTTTACTTTAATACCTCATGGGCTTTATCTGTAATATTTCAGTTTACTCGAATTTTTACAACGACGGCTTTCACACTATTGTCTTTCTTAAGGTCAATATACATTTTTTTTTTCATTTTTTTTTGCATTAAAGAGAAATGATAATGTATATATTGTGCACTTTTACTCCTGTGATGATTCCTCCATGTAGCGAGCAATTAGTCGACAATTCTCACACCAGTTGGCATGAGGTGCCGGGCATCAAGACTCCCCTACGGACCTATGCTCGGGTTCCTCATCACAAGCCCGCTGACCTTTGACAATAGGTAGCCCTTTTCGATGTACCTGACTAAATCCACCATTTTTTTTTTTTTGGATCAGAAAAAGATGGTTCATCAGGATTCGAGGTTGCTACCATATTCTCAACACAATATCGAACCTATACCTTAGAAAATGCAGGCCAGATGTGTTGTGAAATTCAAAGCACTAATTAGCTTACAACTCACTAAAAGAAACTTAATAAAAAGAACTCACTTTGTACTACTTCCAACTAGTCATTGGGCTCTTAGATTTTATATACCTTGTTTGTTGTGTATATATATATATATTCAAAAATTTTAACTAAAAACTTTTTTTTATTATTATAAAATTTCACATGCGTAAAAATATCCCCAAACCTAAATCTAACATTGTCCTCAATGTTAAAGAAAATTTAAAGCAGTAAGAGGACAGAGGAGAGGTTACCTGATATGAGTGGGTAAATTGAAAATTGGGGCAAAATCCTCCAAACCTGCATGTTAGTAATTTTTTTTTTTATAGATGATATTTATATGTTGGGTTGCCTCCCAAGAGCGCTAAGTTTTATGTCTTCAGCCAGACAATTCTAATTCATTCATGATAAACAGGGTCGGTCAGAAGTGTCTCCTCAACTTCTGGACTCAGATACTCAAGGTATGGTTTTAAACGATGTCTATTGACTTGAAAGGACCTACCATCCTTGGTATTGCATATTACTACTGCACCGTGCGGGTGCACTTTCTCTACTGTGTATGGGCCAGTCCAGCGAGATTTAAGTTTTTCAGAGAATAGATGTAATCGAGAATCATATAGAAGGACTTTTTGTCCTTGGTGAAATTCCTTACGAATGATCATTTTATCATGCATGATCTTCATGCGATCTTTGTACTTTTTGGCACACTCGTAAGCATCGTTTCTAATTTCTTCAAGCTCATCGAGTTGAAGCTTCCTATGTTCTCCTGCTTTGTCAAGATCGAAATTTAAATGTTTAATAGCCCAATAGGCCTTGTGCTCTAACTCAACAGGTAAATGGCAGGCCTTTCCATAGACGGTTCTATATGGAGACATTCCAATTGGTGTTTTGTAAGCCGTCCGATATGCCCACAGTGCATCTGTTAGCCTAAGAGACCAATCCTTCCGGGATGTATGAACAGTTTTTTCAAGGATGGTCTTGATCTCCCGATTGGAAATTTCGACTTGTCCACTTGTTTGTGGATGATATGGTATACTGACCTTATGATTAATGTTGTACTTTCTCATAAGAGCTTTAAAGATTTTATTACAAAAATGTTTTCCCCCATCACTAATGATAGCACGAGGGGTGCTAAAACGAGCAAAGATAGATTCTTTAAGGAACTTGATCACCACTTTGTGATCATTGGTCTTACACGCGATAGCCTCAATCCATTTTGATACATAGTCAACTGCCACAAGAATGTACTGATGCCCAAACGACATAGGAAAAGGACCCATAAAATCAATACCCCAAACATCGAAAATTTCTATAATTAAGATAGGGTTCAGGGGCATCTCATTCTTTCTCGATAGTTTTTCTAATTGTTGACATCGATCGCAAGATTTACAATAGTCATGCGCATCTCGAAAAAATGCGGACCAATAAAATCCGCACTGCAAAACTTTTGCAGCAGTTTTCTTCCCACTAAAATGACCACCACAAGCATGGTCATGACAAAAGAAAAGGACATTCCTTTGATCGTGTTCAGGGATGCATCGTCTGATGATTTGATCAGGACAGTATTTGAACAAGTATGGTTCATCCCAAAAATACCATTTTACACGAGCTAGGAAGCGGAATTTCTCTTGTTTGGTCCATGAACGGGGCATTCGTTCAGTAACTAGATAGTTGACTACATCAGCATACCATGGAACATTGGTATGGGAAATCATCATTAATTGTTCATCAGGGAAGGTCTCGGACACAGGCATGGATTCTCCGGATGATTCGACAATTAAACTGGACAAGTGGTCAGCTACAACATTTTCAGATCCCTTTTTATCTCGTATTTCAAGATCAAATTCTTGAAGTAATAGGATCCAACGAATGAGTCTTGCCTTGGCATTCTTTTTT
The DNA here is from genome assembly GCF_009389715.1 of Phoenix dactylifera. Taxonomy (NCBI): domain Eukaryota; kingdom Viridiplantae; phylum Streptophyta; class Magnoliopsida; order Arecales; family Arecaceae; genus Phoenix; species Phoenix dactylifera. The sequence goes on along the minus strand of NW_024068050.1, from coordinate 189,654 downwards.
GTGAGAAGGTACTTAAGGGCGGCATGATCAGAATAAATAAGGACCTTGGATCCTATCAGATAGGGATGAAATTTGTCAAGAGCAAAGACAACAGCCAACAACTCTTTTTCAGTTGTAGAATAGTTAAGTTGGGCGTCATTAGAGTTTTGCTTGCATAATGAATCACGTGGGGAAGCTTCCCACTCACTGACCTAGGACGGCACCTATTGCATAATCAGATGCATCACACATGATTTCAAATGGCAGATTCCAATCAGGGGACCTTATGATGGGTGCTGCGGTTAGTTCAGACTTTAGTCTTTCGAAAGCAGTTATACAAATTGGCGAAAAATTAAAAGTAGCATCTTTCGCCAACAAATCGCATAAGGGTTTCGACAATTTACTGAAATCCTTGATAAAGCGGCGGTAAAAATCCGCATGCCCTAAAAAGGATCTGACTTCCCTAACAGTTTTGGGAGGTGGTAACTTGGCAATTAATTCTACTTTGGCCTTATCCACTTTAATTCCCTTTGTGACACAATGTGTCCTAAAACAATACCTGATTCTACCATGAAGTGACACTTCTCCCAGTTAAGAACTAAGTTTTTCTGTTTACAGCGTTCTATAACAAGTGTCAAGTGGTGTAGACATTCCTCAAAATTGGATCCAAATACAGAAAAATCATCCATGAAAACTTCTAAAAATTTCTCCACCATGTCGGAGAAAATACTCATCATACACCGCTGGAATGTAGCCGGTGCATTGCATAACCCAAAAGGCATGCGACGATAGGCAAAAGTGCCATAAGGACAGGTGAATGTGGTTTTCTCTTGATCCTCACGTGCAATTGGAACTTGGTTATATCCAGAATAACCATCAAGAAAACAGTAATGAGAGTGGCCAGCTAGACGTTCTAACATTTGGTTAATGAAGGGTAGTGGAAAGTGGTCTTTCCTAGTCATGGCGTTCAGCTTTCTATAGTCGATGCACACTCGCCATCCAGTTTGGATTCGAGTTGGGACTAACTCATTTGGTCATTCTTGATCACAGTAATTCCAGATTTCTTGGGTACAACTTGAACTGGGCTCACCCACTGGCTATCAGAAATAGGGTATATAATCCCTGCATCTAAGAGTTTAATGATTTCGGCTAGAACTACATCTTTCATGACTGGGTTGTCGCCTTTGTGGTTCTCTAGAGGTTTTTGCATCCTCTTCTAGATAAATTTTATGTTGGACCACAGAAGGGCTAATCCCCTTAATATCAGCTATAGACCAGCCGATCGCTTCTTGATTTTTCTGAAGGATATTTAACAACTTCTCTTCCTGTTCTTCAGTTAAATTTGATGCAATAATAACAGGTAAGATGTTGTTGTCCCCTAGAAATGCATATTTTAGGTTTTCAGGCAGATCTTTAAGTTCAAGCTGGGGAGGTTTGACACTTGAAGGTACTAGCTGGGATTCAGGTATAGGTAATGATTCAAATTTAGTAGCCCATCTGCTAGTATCCATTACAGGAATGGAATCTAGTAATGCATTAACCTCCTGATTCGACTCTCCTTCCTCACAATCTTGACTGAATTGGGCCAAACATCTTTCTAGTAGATCAGAATAACTTGACTCCTCGAAGGACTTGCTGATTATGTCTTCAATCATGTGAATATCTTCTAAATCGTCCATCTCAGATGGTTGATTACTACTGTGAAAGACATTGAGTTGGACGGTCAAGTTTCCAAATGCTAGGGTCATTATCCCATTTCGGCAACTGATCACAGCATTTGAAGTGGCCAAAAATGGTCTACCAAGGATTACCGGGATGTGACTTCCTGAGTTTTTTACTGGTTCAGTTTCGAGGACTACAAAATCCACAGGGTAGTAAAACTCATTTACCTTTACAATTACATCCTCTACAATTCCCTTAGGATACTTCACAGTCCTATCTGCTAATGACAAAGTAATATTTGTGGGCTTTAATTCCCCCAAACCTAGTTCGGTGTAGACAGAATAGGGTAATAGGTTTACACTTGCTCCTAAGTCTAATAGGGCTCTCCGAATGATGGTTTCTCCTATTTTAATTTCAACAGTGGGGCAACCAGGGTCCTTGTATTTTGGGGCAATCTGCTGTTGAATAAGAGATGAGGCTTGTGCAGCCATCACAGCTTGCCTAGGAATACTGGTTTTTCTTTTCACCGTGGTTAAGTCTTTTAAGAATTTTGTATAGGAGGGGATCTGTCTGATGGCATCTAGGAAGGGTAAATTTATTTGGACATTTTTAAAGACTTCCATGATTTCATCGTACTGAGATTTTTTCTTTGAGTCTTGTAGTCTACTAGGAAAGGGAGCCTTAGGTGTGTAAGTTTCTATTGGTTTCTCCTTTATTTCTTGTGTTCCCTGTTCTTGTGTCTTTTTCTGGGTGGGGTTTGGCTCATGCTTTTCTTCTTTTTCTTGCACAGGAAGTTGGACTTTGTTGTCCACTTGCTAGCCAGACCGTAAAGTGGTAATTGCCTGGACTTCATGGTTAGGGTTTCCATTAGAATCAATCTGAAACTGGCCTCTCGGTCCTTGATTCTGTTGCCTACTAGGGTTAGGTATTGGCTGACTTAGCAATTCACCTCTCTTCCTATCCCCTAGAGAGTTAGCTATTTGGCTCAGACTAACCTCAAGTTTTGCAATCGCTTGCGCATGGAATTGATTAGTCTGGGTTTGAGCTATGTTGGTCTGTTGTTGCTGTTGGATGAAGTCTTGTTGCTGCTTCATCATGTTAGCCATCATGGCTTCTAATGATGTAGTTTGCTGAGGGATAGGGGCACTATAAGTAGGAATAGGTGGAGCCAATGATTGGTTTATTTGTGATGGACCTATCCTGGAAAAATTCTTCTGAAGACCTGGTGGACCACCTTGATGTTGAATAGGTTCATTTTGCTTGTATGAGAAATTTGGATGGAACCTATTATCAGGGTGGTAGACTGGGCTGAATGAATTGGGAGTGGGCTTCTTGAAGGCACTATATGAGTTAAGAGCATTTGCCTGCTTAGCCTTAATGTTGGATAAACTAGGACAACACTCCACTAGATGCTCAGAACTATTACACAAGATACATAAACTATGTGACTCGTGATCCACTTTCATGATGGGATTTAACTCTTTATATGAACTCGGACTAGTGGAAACAGTGAAAGCATCAAACTTTTTGCTTAAGTTGTTCATTCCAGTCACCAGATTGGACATGACATTTTTGAGTGCTGGGTCTGCTTTCATTTCATAATTACCTGATTTTCTAGATCCGAACTCATCTCTATTTACTTCCTCACCATAGCTACTCCAATTTTGGGCGTTCTCGGCTAAGTCAACAAGAAATTCATAGGCTTGATCCGGGGTTTGGTCCATGAACCTACCTTTGTGCATGGACTCGATCATGTTTCTATGTGCCGGAGGTAGTCCTTTGTAAAAGAAATGTACTAGATCAGCCTTGTCAAGCCCATAGTGGGGGCACTTGACCAAAAGATCATGAAATCTTTTTGTTGACCCCCTAATGGATTTTGATGAATACAAAACACTAGAGTATAATTCCATTTATCTTAACAATTTAATTGAGAAATTCATGTGTTTTATTAAGAATATTGTTAAGAAATGTCTAGGCAAGTTCCCATAATTTTTATGAATTTATTGAAGAATTTTTTGAGATGAAAGAAAAAGTTCAGGGACAGCCGAGACGTCTCCTGATAGTCTCAGAGACGTCTCTGGCACAAACAGGAAGAACTGGCACACTTGGAGACGTCCCCGGCACCTGCCGAGTCGTCCCCATGATAGCGGAGTCGACTCTCTCAGTAGCGGAGTCGACTCTCTCAGTGGCGGCAGAAAGGCAGTTTTCAAGAGATATGCGCGAGACGTCCCCACCGCAAGCAGAGTCGTCCCCACAAGTAAAAAGGAGACTTCCCGAGTCGTTCCCAAGATAGCGGAGACGGCTCTCTCAGGGTTTTCCAGAGAATGATTTTTTCGGTGATAAGGCAGCGGAGACGTCCCCTGAAAGAGCGGAGTCGGCTCTCTCAGGGAATTCCAGAGGACATGTTTTTCGGAGATAAAGAAGCGGAGTCGACCCCGAGACAGCGGAGTCGTCCCCATTCAAAAAGTGCAAACAAGCAGAGTCGTCCCCGTAAAGTGCCGAGTCGACCCCAGACAACGTAAAAAGTAAAATCTTGTAGCCGAGACGTCTCTCGTTGAAGCGAAGACGTCCCCGGAACGCCTGGGACGCGACTGACAACTTTTACAGGTTTGGTTTGAATTTCAAATCTCTTTTATTTTATCTCTAACGGCTATATTTGCTTTTTGGGCTATAAAAGGGAGCTCTTAAGTGCTTCAAAACAACTTTTCACCAACCCAAAAGCTAGATCATTTAAGAGAGAAGCAAGAGAGAGAAGTTCAAGGGAGTGAGTGCATTCAAGTGAAGAAATCAAGTGCTTTCAAGCTTCCCAAGTGATTTCAAGCTCAACCACTCTCTTCCGCTCGTGCATTCAAAGCTCACACTCAAATCTACGCGATCCACATCGGAAGAATCAGCATTTTCCACGCTTCCAACGGCAAAAGGATTCTTCCGGGTTCTATTGTTCATCATTGCCATATTTGCTTTTCTAGAGCTTTTCTTTTCTGTGTAAACTCTTTCATTGTGGTGCTTGTTCCAGTCAAGGGACTTGGAACAAGGGAAAGGCGTCCCAAGCCTAAGTGAAATTAGGGGTGTTAGGGTTTGTTGTGAGCCCGGTGTAAAACAACGAGTTAGGTAGTGAACTCGCAAAACTACCGTACTGTAATCTTGGATTATAGTGGAAATTCCCAAAGGTGATTTGGGGAGTGGATGTAGGAGCAGTGGAAGCTCCGAACCACTATAAAACCTTGTGTTTGCGATTGACCTTTCTCATTCCTCCTTCTTTACTTTAGTGCATATATTTGTGTGTTTTATTTTTAATTAGGCGAAAAGTTTTAAAACACCCAATTCACCCCCCTCTTGGGTGACCATCTCTGGGCAACAAGTGGTATCAGAGCAGGTGCTCTGTGTATTTCTTGAAAGACCTAACCGTCTTAGCCAAAGATCTAGATGGCAACACCCTTTAACAATGTTCCTGCCGAGGGGCAAGCAACCAATAGACCTCCACTCTTCAATGGGACAAATTATACCTATTGGAAGACTAGAATGAGAATTTTCATTCAAGCACAAGACTATGCCTTGTGGAGGGTTATAGTCAAGGGACCACAAGAACCATCACACGTGGTTAATGGCATTCGAGTTCCCAAACCTGAGGAGGATTGGGATGAGAATGATGATAGGATGGCTCAACTCAATTCGAGAGCCATGAACTCATTATTTTGTTCTTTAGATGTAAATGAGTTTAATAGAGTCTCCACATGTAGTTCCGCTAAGGAAATATGGGATAGGCTTGAAGTTACCCACGAGGGTACAAATCAAGTCAAAGAGTCCAAAGTGAACATTCTAGTTCACAAATATGAATTGTTTAAGATGGAACCTAATGAAACTATTACATGCATGTTTACACGCTTTACCGATATTATTAATGGCCTAAAGAGCTTGGGTAAATCTTACACTAACCCGGAACTTGTGAGTAAAATTCTCAGGTCTTTGCCAAAAGCATGGGAAGCAAAGGTCACGGCGATCGTAGAAGCCAAAGACCTCAACACCTTGGGGCTAGAACAACTTTTGGGATCATTGATGACGCATGAGCTCACGATGAAGCAACATGAAGAAGAGTTGCCGAAGAAAAAGACAATCGCACTCAAGGCTACCTCAAGTGTGTGTGAAGAAGAGAGTAGTGAGAGTGAAGAAGAAAGCCAAGATGAGGACTTGGGTTTGATAGTAAGGAAGTTTAATAAATTCATGAGAAGAAAGAAACCCTTCCCAAGAAAGAAATTTGGAGGGAGAAATGATTGGGAAAAAGAAAAGGAAAAAGAAAGAGACCCAATCATATGCTATGATTGCAAGAGACCGGGACACATTCGTTCCGAATGTCCTCAACAAAAGAAGTATTTTGGAAAGAAGAAGAAGAAGGCATTGAAGGCAACATGGGATGATAGTGACACATCATCCTCCGAGGAAGAGAAGGAAGAGACCGCCAATTTGTGCTTCATGGCGTTCGAAGACGACGAGGTATGTCAAAACCCAACCATAAATTTTACTTTAGAAGAATTGTATGAAGCTTTTCAAGAACTTATGGGTGATTGTAGTATGTTAGGAGCAAAAAATAAAGAATTAAAAGCCTCCAATCAAAAACTGAAGGAAGATATTGAAAACCTATTAATTGAAAAGGAGAACGTTAAAAATATTAACACTACTAACCTAGAAATCAAAAATTCAAAACTTACCATTGAAAATGAAAAGGCAAAAACAGTAATTAAGGAATTAAATCTAAAAGTAAAATTCCTACTCGATAATAATACCTCACTTGCACAAAATGTTGAATCTCTTAAAAAGGATAAGGAAGAACTAGTCAAAGAAAATTTGAATCTTAAGAATGAGGTACATAAGTACAAACCAATTGTTGAAAAATTTACACAAAGCTCTGAAAAATTAAATCTTATTCTTTCAAATCAAAGAGCTGTTTTTAATAAAGCCGGATTAGGATATAAAACTAACAAGCAACAAAAGTATCTAAAGAATTTCTTTGTAAAAGCAAAAGATGTAAAAACTGAAAAACCTACATGCTTTCATTGTGGAAAGAATGGACATAAAGCCTACTCTTGTATTCAAAGAAAGATCCAAACTAACAAGAGTACATTTGTGAAAGCTAAAAACATAACTAAAGTATGGGTGCCTAAGGGAACCAACTACACTAACCACGAAGGACCCAAGAAAACTTGGGTACCTAAGAGCTTCACGTGATCATTTTGCAGGTATGCCTTGCAGCCGGAAATAAAAAGAGAATGTGGTATCTTGATAGTGGCTGCTCAAGGCATATGACCGGTGACAAGAGTCTCTTCGTCACCTTGGAATCAAAAGAAGGAGGAGTAGTCACATTTGGAGACAATACTAAAGGCCGAATCATTGGTGTTGGTAAAATCTCCATATCACCCTCCTCATTCATTGATAATGTATTGTTAGTTAATGGACTAAAACATAATTTATTAAGTATAAGTCAATTTTGTGACAAGGGATTTAAAGTATCATTTGAATCATCACTATGCATAATTAGTAGTCCAATTGATAATGAGATCATACTCACAGGACATAGGCATTGAAATGTTTACATGGTAGATCTTGATGATCTCACCATGAAGGATGGCCAATGTCTTGTAGCCATGAATCCCAAAGTCAATGAGACTAGTTGGTTATGGCCTCGTAGGTTAGGGCATGCTAGCATGGATTTAATCTCTAAATTAATTACAAAGGATCTAGTTAAAGGACTACCAAAAATAGACTTTGAAAAGAATAAAATTTGTGCTGCATGTCAATTAGGGAAACAAACAAGAAATTCTTTCAAGTCTAAGAACATAGTCTCAACAACAAAACCCTTGGAACTAATTCACATGGACTTGTTTGGACCCACTAGAACTGCTAGTCTAGGGGGTAAGAAATTTGGTCTTGTAATTATTGATGATTTTTCACGTTTTACATGGGTTTCATTTCTTGCACATAAAGATGAGTCCTTTCCCGCTTTTATCAAGTTTCATAATAGAGTTTCGAATGAACTCAATCTTAAATTAAAAGCAATTAGGAGTGATCATGGTACCGAGTTTGAAAATCAGCACTTTGAAAAGTTTTGTGACGAAAATGGTATCAATCACAATTTCTCGGCACCTAGAACACCCCAACAAAATGGGGTGGTAGAGAGGAAGAATCACACACTAGCAGATATGGCTCGTACCATGTTGTGCGAATCGGATCTACCAAAATATTTCTGGGCTGAAGCAATAAATACTGCATGTCACATTTTGAACCGTGCATTAGTTAGATCCATCTTGAAGAAAACACCTTATGAGTTAATAAAAGGTAAGAAACCAAATATAAGCTATTTTCATGTTTTCGGTTGTCGATGCTTTGTTTTAAATAATGGAAAGGACAATCTAAGCAAATTTAGTGCTAAATCAGATGAGGGGATCTTCTTAGGTTATTCCTCATCTAGTAGAGCATACAGGGTCTTCAACAAGAGAACTCTTATTGTTGAAGAATCCATTCATGTTGTTTTTGATGAAGCTAATGGAGATTCTTCTAGAAAAGAAGAAGATGGTGATGCAGGTATACTTGAAGACCGAATGAAGGAATTCTCCATACAAGACAAACAACATGAGGATGAGATCAAAGAAGATACAAATCAGCAAGGTGAAGAAAATCAACCTCCATCAAGAATTCAAGATCTTCCTAAGGAATGGAGGTATGCACATGGTCATCCAAAGGATCTAATCCTTGGTGATCCTTCACAAGGTATAAGAACTAGATCCTCTCTAAGAAATACTAGTAATTATCTTGCTTTCGTTTCACAAATAGAGCCTAAATCACTAGAAGAAGCTGAAAAAGATGATAATTGGATGAATGCTATGCAAGAGGAATTAAATCAATTTGAAAGAAATAAAGTTTGGACTCTAATGAAAAGACCCCCTAATGTTTCAATTATAGGCACCAAATGGGTATATAGAAATAAACTAGATAAAGATGGGATAGTAATAAGAAACAAAGCTAGGCTAGTGGCCAAAGGATATAATCAGGAGGAAGGAATAGACTTTGATGAAACTTTTGCTCCTGTTGCTAGATTAGAAGCTATTAGATTACTTTTGGCATATGCATGCTTCATGGATTTTAAACTCTATCAAATGGATGTAAAAAGTGCATTTTTAAACGGCTATATAATGGAGAAAGTTTATGTAGGACAACCTCCAGGTTTTGAAAATCACTTACATCCAGATTATGTGTATAAATTGCATAAAGTATTGTATGGCCTTAAGCAAGCCCCTAGGGCATGGTATGAAAGATTAAGTAATTTCCTAATTGAAAACAAATTTAAGAGAGAAAATGTAGACAAAACCCTCTTTATTAAAAGAAAAGGAAATGACTTATTGCTTGTACAAATTTATGTGGATGATATAATTTTTGGTGCTACTAATGATAGTCTTTGTCAAGAGTTTGCCAAGCTTATGCAGGGAGAATTTGAAATGAGCATGATGGGTGAGCTCAACTTCTTCCTTGGGCTACAAATAAAACAATCAGAGGAGGGCATCTTCATCAGTCAGTCCAAATACATCAAGGAAATGTTGGAAAAATTCAAGATGAAGGATGCAAAGGAAATCAGCACACCCATGGGCTCAAGTTGCAAGCTTGACAAAGATGAAAAAGGTAAAAGTATAGACTGCAAATTGTACAGAGGTATGATAGGCTCTCTACTTTACCTTACTGCTAGTAGACCAGATATATTATTCAGTGTTTGTATGTGTGCTAGATACCAAGCATGTCCTAAGGAATCACACTTGCAAGCTGTTAAGAGAATTTTTAGATATCTAGTAGGGACATCTAATGTAGGCTTATGGTATTCTAAACAATCTGACATAAATTTAATTGCTTATTCCGATGCTGATTTTGCCGGGTGCAAACTCGACAGAAAAAGCACAAGTGGCACATGTCAATTTTTGGGTGCCAATTTGGTTTCTTGGTTTACCAAGAAACAAAATTCAGTTGCCTTGTCCACAGCTGAGGCTGAGTACATTGCAGCTGGAAGCTGTTGTACCCAAGTTCTTTGGATTAAGCAACAACTTGAAGATTTTGGTATCAAAATGGATAATATACCAATTAAATGTGATAATACAAGTGCAATTAATTTAACAAAAAATCCTGTCCAACACTCTAAGTCAAAGCATATAGAGATTAGGCATCACTTTATTAGGGATCATGTGCTGAAAAATGATGTGATGATTGAATATGTATGTACTGAAAATCAATTGGATGATATCTTTACAAAGCCCCTTTGTAAAGATAGATTCAATTTCTTGAGGAATGCTTTAAGCTTGTATGATCCTAGCAAATGAATTGAATTTGTATTGCATTGCTTTGCTACTCAAACTAGTAATCCATCTCAAGGTCAATATAAGTGAAAGCATGAATCCATCTAAGCTAAATGACGAACTGTTTGACTTTCCGGAGGATGGTTACCCTCCCTTGGACTCTTCATAGAGATATTTTCAGAGCCTATATCATAGGTATTCGAAATTTGGTCAAACATTCCTCATTTCAATATTAATAATTCAAAAATCATAACCAAATTATTATAGGGTGTATTATTAATGGGGAGGATCACAAACAAATTCACTCTGTGTTTATCAAAAGAAATCATGTTGTTTAGGGCGATTAAATAAAAATTTGGAAAAAGATAAAATTCAGTCTGAAATTTTTCAGTGCCGGAGACGTCTCTGGCAAGTCGCAGAGACGTCCCCCCAGGCGAGACGTCTCGCCTTAGTCGCAGAGACGTCTCGGGGACCGAACTAGGTTTTTTAAAATAAGTGAAACAGCTCGAGCCGACCCGAGCTATCTTCTCTCATCCCCGACCAAAAACGAAAATCCTAGCCTCCATTTGTTCTCCATCACAAACCCTAGCCTCCTTCTCCACTTTTTCTTAGGATTTCCAATCATGGCACCCAAAAGAGCTAGGACAACCCGTGGAAGGCGACCTAGGGCAGCGGCCGACGATGAGGAACGGAGGGAAGAACATTCCCCGCCGTCTCCTCCGGTTGCTCCGCCAACCACGACTATTTCCTGTGCAAATCGCACAGTCACGACCGGAAGGTACATAGATTTCTCATTTTTAGATCATGAGGGGTTCTCTATTGGAGAGAGACTCCGAGCCCAAGGGTGGGAGCACCTTTGTACCCTAAATACCTCGACCTATCCCGGCCTAGTTAGAGAACTTTTTAGCAATATGGCCTTAGGGGACCAAGGGTACACTGCATATGTCCGGGGGACATTAGTAGAAGTCAATGAAGATGTCCTATCCACTGTCTTACAAATCCCTAAGGACGGTGAGGCTCCAACCTCACATTCCCAAAGGGAATCAGCCCTAAATCTACTTTTAGGAAGAGAGGACTGCGGCCCTCTTAGTGTTGTCAATTCCCAGGACCTAAATGCAGAGATGAGACTTCTTTTAAGTATTGTCAACCGGGTCCTATTTCCCAAAACCGGTCGCTTCGATTTTGTTTCGGAGCGAGATTTAGTTATAATGCACCATATCCTACTAGGGATACCCCTAAACCTCCCTAGACTTATGCTAAACTACATTGCCCTATGTCATAGGTATTCTAGGTTTAGTTTACCCTACGGCATGATCTTTACCTTAGTTTTCAAACACTTCAAAGTTTCCATTCCAACAAATGAACCTGCAAAGCCCTTGAGAAACACCGACTATTATAATGAGGGCACAATGAGAAGAATGGAATTTCATAAGATAGATGGGTCGTGGGTGAAGGTACCAAAGAGAAAAGCCCAAATCCTAGAGCCCGAGAACCCACATCATGAGTCTGACCATCACTCTCCTCCACCTAGCCACTTGGATATCCCTGATATACCCTCCAGCTCAGCTGGACCTTCCACATCCATGCCACCACCTCCTCCAGTTAGCGGGCCCTCCTTTCTTTCAGAAGATCAGATGTGCACCCTAGCATCTGCCATTTGCCAACAAATGAGGGAGGAGATGAGATCCATGATCTCTACAGAGTTAGCCCCCTTCAGAGCTTCACATGAAGTGCTTCTACAAGAGCTGAAGGACATTAGAAGTCAAATTGAAGCCACAACACATGAAATAATTGGTGTGGATGCCTCCCAAAAATTCAGATCAATAGAGCTCAAGGACAGCTTGAAGACCATTTCCAAGAGCCTCAAAGAGTTGACAAGCCCAGGAGGCAATGTGGGCACTTTAGTTGCCCAACTTAGAGGGAGGATTGAAATGGCAACTGAAGAATTTGAAACACTTGTGGCAGCCTTCCACAACTCACAGGGAGATCAATTTAAGACCCTAATGGATTCAATCAATGCTTTTATAGATGCAGCTTGTAGGATTTATGAGCAACGTCGCCGATAAGGGACGCTTTGTAAACATCTAGGAATCTTCTTTTTGTAAACCCTAGGCTATTTTGAAACACTTTTTGTATTAGAAATCAATACTTGTAATGATTTCTTCTTTTGACTATGTACTGACTTCAAAGGTTTACAATGACATATGAATGACATACAATCTCTTTTGAAACCCTGTGTACATTTCTAACTCTGTGTATGTGATTGTGTATGTGAGTTTGTGATGTGCCATAAAAATCTTATCACATACCTTGAGTGTTCAAATTTGATACAAAGAAACAATGCATATAAAACAGAGGGAGCACATCTTGTGATAACTATACTAAACAAAAAGATGAGTCTGAAATGAATTCCAAAACAAAGGGGGAGTGATATGAATGACTGAATTCATTAATAGAAATGACTTGAACAGGGGGAGCACAACTTGAATATTCTTGAGTCGTTCATGGAAATATGCTGAATCTTACTAGGAAGTATGTTTTAAGCACCTACAGATAATTTGTCCCCTTCATTGTTGATGACAAAAAGGGGGAGTAGAACCATAGAACCAATATGGATAAGGGGAGTAGAACCAATATGGATACATTGGAATGCAAAATACAAAATTCATGCTTAAAAGTTGAATTAGAAGAGATAAAATTGAAGAATATTGGCTTTAAGATAATTGCCCTTCTGGAAAAGAAAGGGAGAGTCAAAAAGAACTTAGCTTTCAATTATCTTTATACCTGTACATCTGAGCAAATACTGTGTATATGTTTAAATTTCGAATTTTGCATATACTCAGTGTTTTGTCATCATCAAAAAGGGGGAGATTGTTGACCCCCTAATGGATTTTGATGAATACAAAACACTAGAGTATAATTCCATTTATCTTAACAATTTAATTGAGAAATTTATGTGTTTTATTAAGAATATTGTTAAGAAATGTCTAGGCAAGTTTCCATAATTTTTATGAATTTATTGAAGAATTTTTTGAGATGAAAGAAAAAGTTCAGGGACAGCCGAGACGTCTCCTGATAGTCTCAGAGACGTCTCTGGCACAAACAGAAAGAACTGGCACACTTGGAGACGTCCCCGGCACCTGCCGAGTCGTCCCCACGATAGCGGAGTCGACTCTCTCAGTAGCGGAGTCGACTCTCTCAGTGGCGGCAGAAAGGCAGTTTTCAAGAGATATGCGCGAGACGTCCCCACCGCAAGCAGAGTCGTCCCCACAAGTAAAAAGGAGACTTCCCGAGTCGTCCCCAAGATAGCGGAGACGGCTCTCTCAGGGTTTTCCAGAGAATGATTTTTTCGGTGATAAGGCAGCGGAGACGTCCCCTGAAAGAGCGGAGTCGGCTCTCTCAGGGAATTCCAGAGGACATGTTTTTCGGAGATAAAGAAGCGGAGTCGACCCCGAGACAGCGGAGTCGTCCCCATTCAAAAAGTGCAAACAAGCAGAGTCGTCCCCGTAAAGTGCCGAGTCGACCCCAGACAACGTAAAAAGTAAAATCTTGTAGCCGAGACGTCTCTCGTTGAAGCGGAGACGTCCCCGGAACGCCTGGGACACGACTGACAACTTTTACAGGTTTGGTTTGAATTTCAAATCTCTTTTACTTTATCTCTAACGGCTATATTTGCTTTTTGGGCTATAAAAGAGAGCTCTTAAGTGCTTCAAAACAACTTTTCACCAACCCAAAAGCTAGATCATTTAAGAGAGAAGCAAGAGAGAGAAGTTCAAGGGAGTGAGTGCATTCAAGTGAAGAAATCAAGTGCTTTCAAGCTTCCCAAGTGATTTCAAGCTCAACCACTCTCTTCCGCTCGTGCATTCAAAGCTCACACTCAAATCTACGCGATCCACATCAGAAGAATCACCATTTTCCACGCTTCCAACGGCAAAAGGATTCTTCCGGGTTCTATTGTTCATCATTGCCATATTTGCTTTTCTAGAGCTTTCCTTTTCTGTGTAAACTCTTTCATTGTGGTGCTTGTTCCAGTCAAGGGACTTGGAACAAGGGAAAGGCGTCCCAAGCCTAAGTAAAATTGGGGGTGTTAGGGTTTGTTGTGAGCCCGGTGTAAAACAATGAGTTAGGTAGTGAACTCGCAAAACTACCGTACTGTAATCTTGGATTATAGTGGAAATTCCCAAAGATGATTTGGGGAGTGGATGTAGGAGCAGTGGAAGCTCCGAACCACTATAAAACCTTGTGTTTGCGATTGACCTTTCTCATTCCTCCTTCTTTACTTTAGTGCATATATTTGTGTGTTTTATTTTTAATTAGGCGAAAAGTTTTAAAACACCCAATTCACCCCCCTCTTGGGTGACCATCTCTGGGCAACACTTTTCCATAGTTGGGAAAATTCCTCCTCAGATTTTTCTCTAAAAGTTCTGATTGCATCCTTAATTTTTTCAGTTTTTACCATGGGATAGAACTTAGCCATGAACTTCCTAGATAGTTGTTCCCATGATGTGATGGAATTTGAAGCTAGGGAATACAGCCATGCGGCAGCACGATCCTCTAAAGTCATGGAAAATAACCTTAATTTAATACCCTCTTCATCTAAATTTTGATTTCTAAACGTTTGACAAATTGTCAAAAATTTGTTTAGATGAATGTAGGGTTGTTCACTCTCGAACCCATGAAACTTGGGTAACATGTTTATTGTTGTAGCCCGAATCTCGAATTGGGCTGCATTATTAATCGGTAATACTATGCAGATAGGGGGACTAGCGGATGCGGGTGCAAACAGTTCATTTAGGGTTCTAATATGTTCACCCATCGTAGAGATCGACGGTTGGTTTACAGTTCGCAAGTTGTGATGAAAAGTTCTGTCAATCTCAGGATCAAATGGGGTTAACTTATCCCTTAATGACCTTCTACCATGCATACATTATCAATAACTTAATTAGACTCGACTCCTAAACGAAATCCTAAAAGAGAAGAGAAGGGCTAGACACAGATGACCACAATCAACACCACACAACAATTTGACCCTATTAGTCTTAGAATTAAGTTAGGTTTAGTAGCTTCTTAAATCTAGTTGCACAGAGATTTATCAGGTTAAAAATTTTCTGAAATTCTCTCCTAGATTAGACAGCTCCTAATCTCCCTTTCAGATTAAGCTTGAGCTTACCAGTTAAGCAATCCAGTAACCAGTGACCAGGAAAGTCCCGGGGTGTGTGGTGGTGCCAGAAGGGATACACCGATACCACAATACCCGTAACAGTTCTCACTGTTGTAAAACTTTCCTAGACATCACCAATTACTAAATTCTCACTGGAGTGGCTTTCAGCCGCTTCTTTCCAAGAGCCTAATTGAGCTCGAAAACCCTAAGGCCAACGTCTAATTTGATTTTAATTTAATTTGGCTTAGGATAAGTATGCAAGGTGGTGATTTTTGGGTTAAGGACAGGTAATGACTTCCTGACCTTATCTTTTTAATGGGTTTTGCCCTTAAATTCTTTTATGCAAATGCTTAATACTAAATGCAGCAAATAATCAATGATTTTTTAAAGTTTATGCAATATCATTAGGTTGTACTGATTAAATGAGCAAGCATTTTTTTTTATTTTTCTTAATTTTTTTTTAATTTTCTGTTGTTTTTTTTTTAATTTTTTATATAGGAATAACTTGAATGTAAACTAAAACTAATCCTTATGCGTCAGTCAATCTCCGAATGCCCGTTGAATAAGCTCTGGAGATTACTCCGTGGGGAGCCCCAACAGAGGTATGATCACCTCGGGGGATTGCACCCTATCAATTACTAGCAAAAAAAAAAATTTTTAATTAATTTTTTATCCTTTTTTTTAATTTAAATCTCAAATTTCGAATCACAGAATTCAAATTTTGAATTTAAATTTTTGAATTTTTTTTTGAATTTTGGAAATTTTTTCATTTTTTTTTTAATTATCTTTTTTGAATTTAAATTTTTTATTTTTTTTTTGAAAAAAAACTTTAAATTTCGAATTTCAAATTTCAGAATTTAATAACTACGAAATTATTAACTAAAAATTATCAAAATAAGGAAAATTAATAAAAATAAAAACTTACTACCGGAGTGCGTTCACTCCGGGCATCCAAAATTTGTTTTGATCTGCGTGATCGTTCTTGCTTCTCGATTTTCCTCCCCGGCAACGGCGCCAAAATTTTGTTCGTCGTTTTCTGTCTAACTAAAAATATGCTAAACAGATCGTTGTTAGAACCAACGAACAAAAGTTAAATTTAAATTTTTACTCTTACCTGTTCTACTCGAAGAATAGCGGTTGTAAGAGGTCGATCCACAGGGAGGCGATTGGAGTTGCATAAAAATTAGAACATTCACTCGGATTCAAAATCGACTTTTGAATGATGGAAGAAAAAATATTATGTCGGGGATATTGACTGATTTTCTGGTCTACCAGAGAATTATTTTTTATTGAAATCAACTAGAGGACATATACTTAGATTTAAAAAGCATTTATATATTGATGACCCAAAGATTGAGTTAAAGATTGATTTTGATGATCACAAAACCTTGAAGTATAATTACTAATGTTTGTGTTGCAAGAAGAAAAGATAATTTATTTTGCAAGGAACATAGCAAGTTGGAAAAATACAAGAAGGCCTCAAAAGCTCTCAAGAAAGGTTAGAAGAAAGCTACAATTTAATGGCCCAAGTTTCAAGTTCAAAGGATTTGAGTTGGAGGAGCAAATTCAAAGAAAGATTCAAAAAAATAGTCCTCGAGTCGACTCCGGAAAGTTTAGAGTCGACTCTGGCACTCTAGAGTTTCAAGAAATAGTGCTCGAGTCGACTCCGATACTCTACGAGTCGACTCCGACTGAGAACAAACAAAAAGACAGAAAGTTGATTTTCAGCGCTACAGTGATCTCGAGTCGACTCCAACTTCAGTGCTACAGTGCGGAGTCGACTCCCAGCTACAGTGCCAGCAGACTACTATTCACGAGTCGACTCCTATTTCAGCCGAGTCGACTCCTGCTTCAGCCGAGTCGACTCCTGCTTCAGCCGAGTCGACTCTAGCACACTGGGAGGCATAACGGCTAGTTTTTTCTTGATTCCAACGGCTCTATTTTTATCTCTAACGGCTAGATTTTTGTTTCCACTCCCTCTAAAGCTATAAAATCAAGAGGAGAGCTAGGGAAGAGGGTATGGAAGTGGGAGAGAACATTTAGGAAAGAGATTTCAAAGAGATTACAAGAAAAATCTCCCATAAGCACAAAAGGGCCATTCAAAGTAAAATAGAGAGGAGAAGAGCATCCAAGTGAATCCCAAAGCTTCCTCTCCATCCGTGTGCTGCCTCGGAGATCCTCTACTTCGTGCAAAATCAGAAGAGGGGCAAGTGAAGAAGAAGCCGAGTTCCTCCATCTACAAATTAGTTTGAGGGCTTCTTCTCTTTTCTTTACTTATTTACATTTGCTATATTTGCTTATTTGAGAAGCTTGTATTTGATTTAAACTCTTGTTCTAATATCTTGTAACTTGATTCAATCAAGGGATTGAATCAAGGGGTTAAGGTTTGTTGGTGAGCCAAAGGGAAAAACCAACGTTGTAAGGTTGTGGTTGGTGAGCCTTTGGGGAAAACCAACTGGGTTGATTGTGAACCCGGAAAACAATCATTGTAAGGTTGTGGTTGGTGAGCCTTTGGGAAAACCAACTTGGTTGGATTGTGAGCCCGTGAAAACAATCGGTTGGTTCTAGTCGGTGAGCCTGTAAAAACCGACCGAGTTCGTTGTGATCTCGCAAAACAACAAGTTGGGTTGTGAGCTTGTAAAACAACCGACTGTAATCTAAAGGATTATAGTGAAATTTCCAAGAGGTCTTGGGGAGTGGATGTAGGTGCTGGGGTGCACCGAACCACTATACATCTTTGTGTTTGTGATGCCTTATCTCTTATATTTCATGCCTTCCATTCATGCTTGATTGTGTAATATCTCTAGCTTTGTTTTCTATAGAGTTATAAGTGATTTGCTTAGCTTCCACTCCATTCTTACCATACACATAGATTAAGATTGATCATACAACTATAAGTTAATTTTAGATCAATTGCACCCTAAAGCCATAGTATAATTGCTCTAGCTTAATCTTCCACTGCTTTACTTGTAATTGCCTAGAGCTTAAGTATAACATCCTATTATTCCGCTGCATTCTATTCAAAGTAAAAATTAGGAAACATAATTTTTAGAAAACCCAATTCACCCCCCCTCTTGGGTTGTCACCTTGGGCAACAAGTGGTATCAGAGCAGGTGCTCTAAAGTTAATTATTGATCTCACGATCCAGAGCCAAAGATCATGACAACTCAAATAGATAGTTTTCTAGAAGAGGGACAATTAATTGATAGACCTCCACTATTTAATGGCATAGACTACACATATTGGAAAGCACGCATGCGCATTTTTATTCAATCACAAAACTATTATTTATGGAATATCATAATAAATGACCTTCACACACTCTCTCAAACTGTTAATGAAAAAGACTTAGCACAATTGAATGACAATGCTATGAACATACTATATTGTGCTATCCATGAAACAATATTTAATAAGATTTCTGCATGCTTATCTGCTAAAGAAATCTGGGATACTTTAAAAAATATTTATGATAAATCTCAGATTAGCTCACATGTGCTTCAATTACATACTAACAGTGAAACTGCAGAATCTCCCTTATCAGCCGAGTCGACTCCTAGTTTGTCCGAGTCGACTCCTAGAGGAAAACAGTCTGAAAGGCAGAGACTCAGATTTTCAGACCCTGTCAGCGAGTCGACTCCAGAAAGGTTCGAGTCGACTCCGATGGTTGCCGAGTTGACTCCCGACGTTTTCGAGTCGACTCCTAAGGGTAACAGAAGAAAGACAGAACGATGTATTTCAGACCCTGCAACCGAGTCGACTCCGAAGTTTGGCGAGTCGACTCCTAGTTACGTCCGAGTCGACTCTCAGAAGAAAGCAAGACTAAAAGGCAAAGAACCAACTTCGGAGACTCTGAGAGCCGAGTCGACTCCAAGCGCTCTAGAGTCGACTCCCAAGTCAGCCGAGTCGACTCCAAAATGATCCGAGTCGACTCCGAGGCAGTTCAGCTCCAAAAAACTACAAAAGGTAACTAACTTGTGCTTTATGGCACAAGAAGATAAGGTAAAATCTGAATCTACTTTTACATCAAATGATTCTCAAGAAGAATTCCCTTATGATGAATTATTAAATGCTTTTCATGATTTGTATGATGAATGTAGAAAATTAGCTATAAAGAATAAAAATCTTAAGAAACTAAATCTGAAAATTTTAAAAGAAAGAAATTCTAGTGATGAGATACAAGATAAACTAAATTCTGAAAATGAAAGCTTAAGGTTAAATTTAGAACAATTGATTCAAAAAAATCAGAGTTTAATTAAAGAAAATCAAAACTTAAGTAAAGAAATTAATCAATTAAAATCTTTTATTAATAAATTCACCATAAGTTCAGAACGATTAAAAATGATGTTTGAAAGCCAATATGTTGCTTATGATAAATCAAAACTTGGCTTGACTCCTTTACTTAACAATAAATCTCTAGAGAAAAAGGTTATCAATTCACCAAGCAAACCATTAAATAAGATAACTTATTTCAAACATGAAAAGAATGGGCATAACAACTTTTCCCATCGTTCTAACACAATTAAATCAAATGGTAAAGTTATTACTATTAAACAGATTTGGGTTCCAAAAGGAACCATATGTCCTAACTCTCAAGGACCCAAGCAAGCTTGGGTACCCAAAATGAAAATATGAGGATGTAGACATAGGTGTGCCAAGATACCCATGGAACAAAAGAAACTTAAAATATACTTATGAAAAGTAATTAACAAAAATAATAATAATGAAATCAATAATCCTTGCATCTCATCATTATTTTTGCTTTAGTATTTGATATGAATTGCAAGTATTGATCAATTTTGTGATATAGAAAATACTTTTGGAAATATAATCAAATCATTTCATTTTATAGTATACTTTACTCACTATTGGATAAGTTGCTAAATGATTAATCAATTTATTAAGAATAACTCTATGAATTCTCTATATGCTTGATTGAGAGTTTTTATCCATGGTATTATTGTTTATTGATCATAGATATGATAATGTGTACTTGGTGTGATTTTGAATATATGCACTATGAATACCAAGATTAAAGAAACCATCCTTGGCATATAAAATCAACTCATGCTAGTATGTACTTAATCTCAAAAGACCTTGTCATTGACTTACTTAGATTATCTTCTGAAAGGTCAAAATTTGCTATGCATGCTAACTAAGGAAACAAACAAGAATCTATTTCTAAATCTAAAGATGTTATTTCCATCACTAAGTTTTCAAAAGCTTATATTGGATTTGTTCTTGGCAAATAAAATTAAAGTATTTTCTGTATTTGCTAAATCTTGTAAAAGTATTTCAAATGAAAAAGGTTTCCAAACTGTGAAGATAAAGAGTTCAAGGCACAGTGTTGAAAACCAAAATCCTGATAAAGTTTATACAGAAAATAATATTAAATCCAATTATTTCAGCACTAAGGACACCATAAGTAAAATAGTGTTAATGGAACTCTTGAAGAAATGAAAAAGACAATGGTGTATGACAGTCTACTTAAATGATTTTTGTTAAAAGCTATCATCATTGCTTGTCATACATATGATTTCTATTATATCTATTTTTGATGAAAACTCCTTTTGATCTTCTGAAAAATAGAAAATAAACTATTGCATATCTTTCATATTTTTCAGTCGTACATGTTATGCTTGATATGTTCTTATGAAAATAATGCCAAATCTGATAGAGATATGTCTATCCTTGGATATCATTCATCAAGCAATGCATATAGAATATTCAATGAAAAGATTTTAGTTGCAGAAATATCAAGTCATTTTATTCTTTATGAGACTAATGATTTATTATCAAGATACTAAAATCAAATTATATATGTATATAGTTAATCTTTTACATATAACAATCTGAAAACATGTTAATAATTAGAACCAAATTGAGTTTTTCAGAAATGCACTTAATGAAGAAAAATTGATGACTACTAAAAGACTAAATCAAGAAAAGATGAAATAGATCTTGATGAGATTCTTGTATGATTAGAAGTAAAGATCACCATTATCATTTGCTTGCTTTATGAGCTTTATATTCTATCAAATGAGTGTGTAGAATGGACTCCTATGTGCTTACTTTATTAAAGAAGATATATGTTAAATAACCACCATATTTGAAAACACTCATTACAAATATGATAAAGCAATATATGATTTGAAACAAGCATCAAAAGCATGATATAAAAGCTTAAGCAACCTTTTGATAGAAAGTAATAGTGATAAATCTTTGCATCAAAAAGAAGAATTTGTGATATCTTACTTGCTCAAAGTATACATTGATGACATCATTCTTGGTTCTACTAATGGAGATTTATATGAAGATTTTACTAAGCTCATGCAAGGTGAGTTTGAAATATGTATGATGAATGAATTAACATTTTCTCTCGAACTCCAAATTAAGCCAAACAAGAAAGGAGATCTTCATTGACCAAAGTTAGTCCACAAGAAAACTCTTAATAGAAGATTGGCATGAAGAAGGTATGTCTATGACCCCATCTTGTAGAATTTGAAAAGGATGAGCAATGTAGATCTATTGTTTTAAAGCTGTATTGAAGCATGATAGAATAACTGTATTATCATACAGCTAGTAGACCAGATTGTATGCTCATTATGTACCCTTGTGTAAGACTTCTATCTAACTCTAATGAATCATATTTTATTGATAACAAATGAATCATAATCTGAATTTTGATAGAAATAATTGTTTAAGGCAATTTGATCAAAACTTAGCTAGCATGCCTTATTGATAATTATCTTAAGCAAATAGAATCTAAGCTAAATTGATTTTGAAAATAAGAAATTGATTTGATCTTGATTATTTCTTTCTATTGCCTCACATGCTTGTCCTTGAACCATCTTGGTTAATGAAACTATCTCTTTAGTTCAAGTGATATGTACTTGCTTATATTTAGGCAATCTCTTGAGTAAAGTGACTCAACATTCAACTATT
The DNA here is from genome assembly GCF_009389715.1 of Phoenix dactylifera. Taxonomy (NCBI): domain Eukaryota; kingdom Viridiplantae; phylum Streptophyta; class Magnoliopsida; order Arecales; family Arecaceae; genus Phoenix; species Phoenix dactylifera. The sequence continues at coordinate 167,577 of NW_024068050.1, read as the reverse complement.
GTCATATCTTATATTGAGTCATCTAGTTAAAAATATGTTGGATGAATGTTTTGTATCTTGAAGAAACTAATGACTTTCTTTCAAAAAAAGAAAAGGAGTTTGCAGGATCCTTGAGCAAGAAAATGAGAGATTTCAACTTGAAGGACACCTCCACGTAAGATACAATATACATTCACATGCAAATAAGAGAGAGGACCTTCTTCAGCCAAAAGTTTACACATAAGAAATCTAGTAGGTATTTGACTTGAAGAATGCAGAATGTATCGGTAATTTTAGATATCCCTCTCATAAATTAGCTGAGCAAAGTCAATAACTTAAATCTTATTATGGCATGATTGAAATCTTTAATTATTAATCTTTTGATATCATGTCCATATATGTATTAATTGATTTATGCTTTTAGAAATTGTTTCATGGTTTGCTCAAACTAAAATATTTCTTTAACTATATCATAACCATGAAATACACAAGTATATGCTTAAAATGTTGATTTAAAATGACTTGTGAGAAGCTATGAATTCTTGAGCATAATGAAAATGCTGTTTGCATGATATACATCTATATGATACATAAGATTATTTCTTTATTCTGCTCTTTCATGTAAATTACTTGAGAATAACAAAAAGAGAGAGAGATAAAGAAAAGAAAATGGATATTATTCAAGAGAAGTAAAATCTAAGTAAAGGCAAATACTCCAATCTTAAGGAAAAACAAAACAAGCATAATATATTCGGCACATTTGTGAGACTTGTGTGAGCATTCTTTTGGAAGGATAAAATCCGTAATGAATTACACTTAAATAGAGAGAATTTGAAGTGAATATTTTAACCTTTCTATATTGCTCATCATAGGGATGGTGCCAATGGGGAGGCTAGTGGTAGTACCCGGCACTATTTGACCCAACTATTCGGTGTAGGGTATATTAGGGACGGCACAAGAGGGAGGCTAGTGGTAGTACCTCGTGCCCCTTCCAACTCCACCGGATAGGGAGCAAATAGAGTATAGAGCATAAGAAAGTAAAAATGAAAGACAAAGTAAATAAAAGTATATAAGAAGAATCAAGTCAAATTTTTAATCACTTGAAAACACATTTTAAGGATGAAATCAATGCAAAATTATATTTAAATAGGGGGAGTTTATTTGAAAAGAATTGATTTTGATCCTTGACATGCTTTTTCTTAATATTTTAATGCATGACTTAACACATGATACATTTTGCATATGGCATGATGTTCTGAATTATGGATTCTCAATATTTTGTAATGTTCCATGCTTGGATAATTTGATTGAATGTTTGAAATATTGTATGAAGTTATTTTATGGTATTATTGAAAAGAAATTTTAGATTTGTCGTTCACAATCATTTTTGAAATCTGAAAGTTGAATAAATTTGTAAAAAGGAGAAGAGAAGTATATCTCTATTTAGGCAAAATGAATTGATTTTGTTTTATCTTTCAACTTGCCTAATTTTGGTATATAATGTTCTAATTCATACCAAAACTCAACATAAATACAAATATTCTGAATATGCGCTTATATGCTTGAAATATGTGTTTTCAATCGTAATGATTTAAGATGAGCTACAATGTGGAAGATACATATCTCAAATTATGATTTTGAAAGCTTCTATTGAAAATCCTTATGTAATTCAGAATCTGATTTTGTATAAAAGCTTAAACTCAATATGATTTCTAAATAAATTCTTAATGTAAGAAAAACAGAATTAATTTTGATGCCTTGGTTGATTGCTCCGATACGCATCCGAAACATATCATCTCTTATCTTTAAAGTGTACTAATATTGGTCCAAATGATATGTCTTTCAATGATCTTAATTGCAAACAAATATTTTTAAATATATAATTTTATTTTGATATTAAAAAGATTTATTGTGCTTCATGTATACATTGCTGAAAAACTATGATTAAGAAATTGAGTTCTATAACTATATATACTTCAATGATCATCTATATGTTTTTCTCTCTCCTACATTATTAAAGACTTCCATCAAAATATATATATATATATTATTAAAAGAGTGAATGATCTTAAGTCTAGAAACATTTCAGCTCACTCAAATGATTCTTAAAAAAAAAAAATGTGTAAATGCTTTTGAAAGAATTTGAGCTTCAAATGAATCATTTTCTAATTAATATTTCAGTACATTTTCTCAAAAATTAAGAGGATGCATAACTTGTTCTTGAAAGATTAAAAAGAGTGACTGCTATAAATCTTGAATAATTCTAGATCACTCTACATTCTCGATATCATAGAATTGCAGTTTTATTCACACTTGTCATTACAATCTGAAATTCAACAAAAGAAAAGAATGATTAAAGAGGAATGCATCTTTTGAGGGGGAGCTTTAGATATTCAGTATCTTATCCTAAAAATTACTTTAATTTGATGCATACCTTGATTTTTATGGATTGATTTTGATGAACCTCCTTATATGGCAAGACTTGCTTTAATTATAAGTTTATACCTTGAGATGAGTTCTATAAAGGTTGTCTTATCTCAAACCTTGAGTCTTATGAAAATACGCTGAAACTTATAGAAAATATATTTTTTTTGAGATTGACAATTTTATTGAACATTATCTTCAAATTCTAAACTCTTAAATGGAATGATCAATTGAGGGGGAGAAAGAAAATTTCAGAAGGAGAGGTCTTATGGAACTTAATGTTGGGATATGTGGAGACCTTTGGTGATGAAGAGAATTGAAGGAAAATCAATTCTGCATAGTTTTCTGTCTGGCGGACTGTCGGAGTCGACTCGAGCTTCAGTCGAGTCGACTCGGGAACAGTCGAGTCGACTCGAGGTCCGTCGAGTCGACCCGGGAGAAGAAAGGCCGAAAAACCATGTTTCTGTCTGGACTGTCAGAGTCGACTCGAGCTACAGTCGAGTCGACTCGAAGCATCGTCGAGTCGACTCGAGCTACAGTCGAGTCGACTCTAGATCGTGCCAGTTTTGTCCATACGTGCCAGAGTCGACTCGAACCACAGCCGAGTCGACTCGGGCTCGCGAAAAATCGTACGGACGATTTTCTTTTGGTGTTTTTGGTGGCGTTTCGACGGCTATGATCATCTGAAGGTCTTGAGACTATATATAGGACTCATGAGAGCCCTAGGGTAGAGTGATTGGCCGTATATTTGAGAGAGACTCTTGTTTGTGAGGCTAGGGTTCTAGAGAAGAAGAGGATTGGGATCCTACTTCTTGTGCAAAGGGAATTCTGTGTGAATCTCTTGTAGAGCGATCTCGTGTGATCGTTCGGGTGTGTGCCATCTCTGTAATCTATTCATCCTAGTTGAGATTTGGAGCGGTGGAGGACGTAGGCTATTTGTAGCCGAACCTCGTTACATCTTTGTGTTTGCTTTGCTATCTTCTTCTTCCTTCTTCTTTTGTGTTTGATAATCCGCTGCGGTGCTCAAGTGCTTTACCCTTACTGATACTAGGGTAATCTTTTGCCCTTCGTACGGATAAGCGAAGAGGTGATCCTTGAGTCCGGTGTCGAGGGAGCGAGAGAGTTATTCTCTCTTTGTTTTCCGACGTTGGTGGGCAGTGCCGGTGTGAGTGGGTTCCGGTGCGGGTCGCTGCCAACAAGTGGTATCAGAGCTATTGGTTATTCTGCAATGGCGGATGAAGGGAAGTTGCGAATTGAGAAGTTCAATGGCACGAACTTCGGGTTTTGGAAGATGCAAATAGAAGATTACCTTTACCAGAAGGATCTCTATTTACCTCTTGGAGGTATGTGGAGTGATTGATTAAAACCCCATTTGATTTTGATGAGCTCAAAGCATTTGAGTATATCTTGTGATTACTAATGAATTCAATTGAGTGTTTCAGTGAAAATCCTGTCCAAGTGTCTCTAGATTTGGTTCATAGTATTTTGGATAAGTTAAGAAGTCTGCTGAACCAAAGTCTGAGACTCGAGTCGACTCCCGAGTATCACGAGTCGACTCCAAGCGTATCAAGTTCACTGGCACGAGCTCGAGTCGACTCCAGATCAGTACGAGTCGACTCCGACTGAGAACAGACAGAAGGACAGAAAGCTTCAACTCAGAAACTGTCAACGAGTCGACTCCCGAAGTGCGCGAGTCGACTCCAATGTTCAACGAGTCGACTCCAGGGTAGTAAGAGTCGACTCCAAGAGAAACACAAAGAAAAGTCAGAGAGCAGTTTTCGGGTCTGAGATTCGAGTCGACTCCAGTGGAACGCGAGTCGACTCCAATGGTTGGTAGGTCGACTCCAAAGAAGGTAAGAGTCGACACTCAGAGGAACACAAGAAAAAAGTCAGAGAACGATTTTCGGACTCTGAGATTCGAGTCGACTCCCGCAGTACGCGAGTCGACTCCGAGACTGAGCGACCATCAACAGACAGAAGACCATGTTACTGCCTCTGAGATTCGAGTCGACTCACAGACAGCTCGAGTCGACTCCGAGACAAGCTTCACGTCAAAAGGCAGAAGACCAACTTTCGGAAACTGAGAGCCGAGTCGACTCCAAGGAAGTTCGAGTCGACTCCAAGACTGGATGAGCCAAAAGACAGAGAATCGGGAGTTCGGGCTCTGAGATTCGAGTCGACTGCCAGGACAGTCGAGTCGACTCGAGTGGACAAAATTCAAATTTGGATCCACGGACTTCAGTGGATAAGCCGACTCCAAAATTGCCACGTCAGCTCCAGAAGTTGGCGAGTCGACTCCAGGTCAAGACGAGTCGACTCCCAGTCAAGATGGCAACTTTAATTCAAATTTGGAACAGTTGCCGAGTCGACTCCGGAAAAGCGTGAGTCGACTCCTGCTACAGCCGAGTCGACTCCTGATCGCGCGAGTCGACTCCAACCCACCAACGGTCATATTGTCAGGCTGCGCAGAGTGTGCAGAACGGCCAGAAAAAGCAGAGTAACGGCTAGTTTCCGTGGGGGTTGGCTTAAATAGCCACAGAGGACTGTAGCAAGAAAAAGAATAGATATTCCACTCCAAGCATTCAAGTTTTCAAGCTCTCCAAGTGCTCTTAAACGAAAAAGGGGAGATCTGCATTTACTGCTCCAACAACTTCTTCCCAACAATCAAAGCTTCCTCCTCCTGCATTCAAGTCGACCACTCTTTCAAGAGAAGACCGGAGTTCCAGAAGCCATACCTCTTCACCAGCTTAAAAGCGTTTGAGGGCTTCTAACTCCTTTACGATTATATTGTTTTAAATCTGCTTTTTGAGAAGCTATTTTCTGTTTTCTTCTATCTCTTGTATTTACTTGATTCAATCGGGGGATTGAATCAAGGGGTTTAAGGTTGGTTGGTGAGCCAAGTTAAAACCAACGTGTGTAAGGGTTTGATTGTGAGCCCGGGAAAACAATCGGGGTTGGTTCTAGTCGGTGAGCCTGGGAAAACCGACCGAGTTCGTTGTGAGCTCGTAAAACAACAAGTTTGGTTGTGAGCTTGCAAAACAACCGGCTGTAATCCAAGGGGGTTATAGTGAAATTCCCAAGTGAGACTTGGGGAGTGGATGTAGGAGCAAGGGTTAGCTCCGAACCACTATAAAACTTTGTGTTTGTAGTGCATTGTCTCTCATCTTCTTCCCCGGACACTACTCACAGCACTTAGCTTTAATTAAACAACTTGCTATAGTTTTAAATTAATCATCCACAAAGTTTTAAATATTCAAGTTAATTTAAAAACCCAATTCACCCCCCCCTCTTGGGTTGTCTATCTGGGCAACAAGTGGTATCAGAGCCAAAAACTCTTCCACTCAAGAGTTAAAAGATCAAAATGACAACCCCATTTGGATCTTCTCACATTGAGGGTCAGTCCACCCAAAGACCCCCTTTCTTCAATGGATCTGACTACTCATACTGGAAGGCTAGGATGAGAATATTCATCCAAGCCCAAGCTATGAGATGTGGTCCATTGTAGTAAATGGGCCATACATCCCATCCATATACGTAGATGGTGTTAAGGTACCTAAACTAGAAATGGACTGGGATGAACATGACATGAGGAAGGCACAATTAAACTCTAAAGCAATGAATGTCTTCTATTGTGCCTTAGACCGTAATGAATTCAATAGGGTCTCTACTTGCAATTCTGCAAAAGAGATTTGGGACAGACTTGAAGTGACCCATGAGGGCATGAATCAAGTGAAAGAGTCCAAAATAAATATTTTGATTCATAAATATGAACTATTTAAAATGGACTCTAACGAAACAATTACATGCATGTTCACTAGGTTTACTGATATTGTCAATGGCCTAAAAAGCCTTGGCAAGAACTATACTAACAGTGAACTTGTCAGGAAAATCCTTCGGTGTCTACCAAGGTCGTGGGAAGCTAAAGTGACGGCAATCCAAGAAGCTAAAGACTTGAACAAGCTTCCACTTGAAGAGCTCCTTGGATCCCTTATGACGCATGAGCTTACCATGAAACAACACAACGAGGAAGAGTCCTCCCATAAGAAAAAGGTAATAGCTTTAAAATCTACTTCTTCTAACAAGGACTTGTCTTGCAGCAGCAGCAGTGAAGAAGAAGAAGATGAGGAAGATGGTGGTGAGGCTCTTCTTGTGCGCAAGTTCAAGAAATTCATCAACCACAAGAAGTCCTATCATCAAAGGAGAGGCCCCTCAAATTCCTACCGCAAGGACAAAGATAAGGAAAGGGAAAGTGAGGGGATCGGGTGCTATGAGTGCAAAAAGCCGGGACACATCCGAGCTGAGTGTCCCTTGCTAAAGAAGAGCAGCAAGTACAAGAAGAAGAAGAAAGCCCTTGTCACCACCCTATCGGACTCCGACGCATCATCCTCATCATCGGATGAAGAACAAGAGGAGAAGGCCAATTTTTGTTTCATGGCCAACGAAAATGAGGTAACTTCTGATACGCACTATGATTTTTCATTTGATGAACTTTATGATGCGTTTAACGAACTAATGATTGAATATAAGGATGTTAATGTTAAAAACAGGGAACTAAAAGTAACTAACCAAACTTATATCCGTAAGTATGATTCTTTAATTAAGGATAAAGATGCTATTACCAAAGAAAATCTAGAACTTAAGACAAGCAACCAACTCTTAATTAAGAAAACTAATACCTTAACTAAAGATAATGAAAAACTAACTAAGGAACTTTCAGAACTCAAAAACCATAAACAAGTCTTAAACAAGGATCTAACAAAAGAACTAAATGATCTAAAAGCCGAAAATCAAACATTAACTAAAGAACTTAACAAATACAAACCCTTAGTTGAAAAATTCACATATAGTTCTGAAAAGTTAAACATGATACTTAACAGTCAACGAGCCGTATTTAATAAAGCGGGTTTAGGGTATAAACCGAAAAATAAACAAAAACTTCTTAGTAACTTCTTTGTCAAAGCTGGGGAAAATAAAACTAAGAAAATGATCTGTTTTTGTTGTGGAAATATAGGACATAAGGCAAATGCATGTGACTATAGGAAAAGGAAAACTAAAAGAAAGATTAAAAGGGTATGGGTTCCAAAAGGAACCAACTTGACTAACCATGAAGGACCCAAGAAAACTTGGGTACCTAAGATGACATGATTTGCTTGTGTAGGAGTGTCTTGCAGCCAAGGTCAACAAAAATTGCTGGTATTTGGATAGTGGCTGCTCAAGGCACATGATGGGTGATAAAGACCAATTTTTCACCTTGAAGCTAAGAAGGGAGGTGCTGTGACGTTTGGAGACAACAACCAAGGTCACATCATTGGTATTGGTAAAGTTCAAATCACCCCTTCTACTTTTATAGATAATGTTAGATATGTTGATGGTCTTAAGCATAACTTGTTAAGCATCAGTCAATTATGTGATAAAGGATATGATGTTATGTTTAAACCATCACTATGTATTATAACAAATCCTAATGATAATAGCTTAGTTTTTAAAGGGATTAGACGTGGAAATGTATATGTTGTAGACCTAGAAGATCTTGCAAGACATAACCAATGTCTAGTTGTAAATGAAACTAAAGATAATGATGCTAGTTGGTTATGGCACCGTAAGTTAGGTCATGCAAGCATGGACACAATAACTAAATTAGTTAAAAGAGACTCCGTGATAGGTTTGCCAAAATTAAAATTTGAAAAGAACAAAATATGTGAAGCATGTCAATTTGGCAAATAATCTAAGAACTCTTTTAAATCCATAAAATGTGTCTCTACCTCTAGGCCTCTAGAATTATTACACATGGACCTATTTGGTCCAACTAGAACAACAAGTCTAGGTGGAAATAAATATGGTCTTGTTATAGTAGATGATTACTCTAGGTACACATGGGTCATGTTCCTAGCACATAAGGATCAAGCACTTTCTATGTTTAAAAAATTCCATAAGGAAGTAACAAATGCTAGAGAGTCTTCAGTCATAGCCATTAGAAGTGACCATGGTACCGAATTCGAAAATCAATTATTTGACGAATTTTGTAGTAAAAAGGGAATAACCCATAATTTTTCTGCACCTAGGACACCACAACAAAATGAAGTTGTGGAAAGGAAGAATAGAACTCTAGAGGAAATGGCTAGAACGATGTTATGTGAAAGTAACCTCCCTAAGTACTTTTGGGGAGAAGCCATTAATACTTCTTGCCATATATTAAATAGAGTTTTATTAAGACCCATTATAAAGAAAACACCTTATGAACTGTGGAAAAATAGAAAACCAAAAGTTAACTATTTTCATGTTTTTGGATGTAGGTGTTTTGTACATAATAATGGAAAAGATAATCTAGGGAAATTTGATCCTAAATCTGATGAAGGAATATTCCTAGGTTATTCTACAACTAGTAAAGCCTATAGAATCTTTAATAAAAGAACCCTAGTTATAGAAGAATCTATACATGTTGTTTTTGATGACTCTAGTGACATCTCATCTAGTACGAAGGTTAATTTTGATGATGATATTGAAATACTTGAAGAAAAGATAGATGAGATGGGATTACAAGATGATAATCAAAAGTTGATTGAAGGAGAATCGTCAAACCAAGAGCCTATAGTGATGGGCTAGCTAAAGCTTGGAGGTATGCTCACGGGCATCCTAAGGAACTAATTCTAGATGATCCATCACAACCGGTTAGGACTAGAGCATCCCTTAGGAATTTGAATAATCATCTAGCTTTTGTTTCACACTTTGAGCCCAAACATATAGAAGAAGTCGAAAATGATGTAAATTGGATAAATGCAATGCAAGAAGAACTAAATCAATTTACTAGAAACAAGGTTTGGGATCTAGTGGAGAGACCTTCTGAATATCCAATTATAGGTACTAAATGGATATATAAAAATAAGCTAGATGAAAATGGAATTGTTATAAGGAATAAGGCTAGACTAGTAGCAAAGGGTTATAATCAAGAAGAAGGCATAGATTTTGATGAAACCTTTGCTCCCGTAGCTAGACTTGAGGCAATTAGACTTCTATTAGCATATGCATGCTCTAAGGACTTCAAACTATATCAAATGGATGTAAAGAGTGCTTTTCTAAATGGGTTTATTAATGAGGAGGTGTATGTAGAACAACCTCCTGGTTTTGAAAATCATCAATACCCTAATCATGTGTATAAACTGAACAAAGCACTTTATGGACTAAAACAAGCACCTAGAGCATGGTATGAGAGACTTAGTAAATTCCTATTAGAACATGAATTCTCTAGGGGAAATGTAGATACAACATTATTTCTGAAAAAGAAAAATAAGGATATGTTATTAGTACAGATTTATGTTGATGATATCATTTTCGGTGCTACTAACAATCGCCTCTGCGAGGAATTTGCTGATTTGATGCAGAGTGAGTTTGAGATGAGCATGATGGGAGAGCTGAACTACTTCCTCGGGCTTCAAATCAAACAATCTGAAGGAGGCATCTTCATCAATCAAGCAAAATATATCAAGGAGATGCTCAAGAAGTTTGATATGGAGGGAAACAAGTCAATCAGCACCCCCATGAGCTCATCATGCAAGTTAGACCAAGATGAATCAGGTAAATCTGTAGATCAAAAACTTTATAGAGGTATGATAGGTTCTTTACTGTATCTTACTGCAAGTAGGCCTGATATTATGTTTAGTGTGTGCATGTGTGCTAGATATCAGGCTAATCCTAAAGAATCACACCTAGCTGCAGTTAAGAGAATCTTTAAATACTTAATTGGAACTAAGAACATAGGGCTGTGGTACTCTAAAGAATCTAGCCTAAACTTAATAGGGTACACAGATTCAGACTTCGCTGGATGTAAGCTGGATAGAAAAAGTACCAGCGGGTCCTGTCAATTTCTAAGAGAAAACCTAATCTCATGGTTTAGCAAGAAACAAAACTCGGTTGCATTATCCACTGCAGAAGCTGAATATGTTGCAGCCGGGAGTTGTTGTGCTCAAATCTTATGGATTAAACAACAATTAGAAGATTATGGCATTAAACAAGATAAAATCTCCATTAATTGTGATAACACAAGTGCCATAAATCTCACTAAAAATCCAATTCAACACTCAAGAACTAAACACATTGAGATAAGACATCACTTCATAAGAGATCATGTATTGAATGGTGATGTGTCACTCCAATTTGTGTGTACTGATAATCAATTAGCAGACATTTTTACAAAACCCCTAAGTGAAGAGAGGTTTAGTGTGCTTAGAAGGGGATTAGGAGTGATTGATCCATCCTAGTGGGAGTTTTTCACTAGACTAATTGATTTTGATGATTAGAATGAGGTTAAAATAGAGTTTCTATGCAGTGATCATCAAATCAGTCCTTAATTAGCTGATTTTTCCTCATTTGGCACGATTATGGCATGGTTTTTAGGTGCGTGCCAAGGTTAGAGACGACTCGAGTAAGTTTCAGAGCCGGCTCCTAAGGGGGAGTCGACTCGCACACTTGCGGGAGTCGACTCGCAGTCGAGATCCGACTTTTTAACCCTAGGGTTGTCGTTTCGCAAACACTTTTCCTCAAGCCGCCACTGTTCACAAAGCCCTAGAGCCGACTCCTAGGTCATCCCCGATCGTCTCTAAGCCCTTTTCCCGTCGATTCTTCGCCGGACATTGAGTTTCCGTCCGTTCCTAGGTCATTTCCGGTCTGTCCCGAGCTTCCTCTGTCGGTCCTTCACCGTCCTCTAGGTATTTTTTTTTTCCTGTTTAGGTCAAGATGCCTCGTAAGACCGTCGTTAGGAAGAGGTCCCGTCCCGAGACCGGTCCCGAGCGGCGCTCCAAGGCGCGGCACGATCCCGCGAGGCAACCACCTCCGGATCGTTCCCCGCCTAGGGTGGTTCTCGTTAGGCCGTTGGCCGGGAAGGCCGTCACCTCCGGGAGGTTTGTCGATTTCGACTATCTCTCCCGGGAGGGGTTCACCATAGGCGATAGGCTTAGAGCCCAGGGCCTAGAGTACTTCCTCACCTTGGACCTTCCCACCTATCCTGGCCTAGTTCAAGACTTTTACAGTACCGTCCATCGGGGAGATGGAGGTATCGAGGGCACGATAGTAGGTGTCCCGTTGCGTGTCACAGAGGACCTCATTGCCCATATCCTTCACCTTCCATTAGTAGGGGTGGCTCCCGCACACCCTGAGGATAGAGTTGCGGCCCTTACGGTCGTCTTAGGGCATCCACCTCAGTCCCCCCTAGATGAGGTATCTGCTAGCTCACTTTCTATTGAAGTGAGAATCCTTTTGAGCATTCTGTCCAGGTCCATCTTCCCTAAGACAGGGAGATTTGATTTTGTGAATGAGAGGGACTTAGCTATTATGTCTTATATCCTTCAGGACACCCCGATCAACTTCCCAAAGCTCATTTATAGGTATATGTGTGAGCCCCTAGATAGACCTAGGCTCTCACTCCCATACGGGATGTTATTCACTCTTCTTTTTAGGCAGTACGAGATTTCCATTCCTGAGAGGGAACCCTCTCGTGCCTTGCGATGGACTGATCGCTTATGTACGGGGACTATGCATAGGATGGGGTTTCGAAAGAGAGAAGGGATCTGGGTTAGGAAGTCCACTCTCACTGCTCAGACCACCAGACCATCACCCAGTCCTGAGCCAGATTCAGACTACCCAGACCTTCCAGACCATCCAGACCTTCCATCCACTCCTCCTGCTCCTACCACCTCTGCCGGACCTTCCTCCTCAGTTCCACCATCTATGGAGGTCCGTATTGATACAGAGCAGCTCCGGGAGCTGCGGCAGGAGATCGTCCGAGATCTGAAGGACGAGCTGCTTCGGGAGATCCGCGGCTCGGTGCCTGCTCCCTCCTCTGCGCCCACTTCCTCTGCCCTGGTCCCTTCCTTGACAGCCGTGACTGACATGACGGCTCATGTACGGGAAGAGATCTACAATATCCGGAGTTTGGTCCAGGCCCAGTTCCACAGCATGAGTGAGGTCACGAGCTCCACTCGACAGATGCGAGAGGAGATAGGTCGTGACATGCACACCACCACCGAGGGGGCCGAGCGCTTGTCGAATGTACTCATCGACAAGCTGGACGCACTACAGACATCCGTGACTGGGCTTCAGGCGTCGGTGACAGAGCTCTCCACTACACATAGCAGAGCCACCACGTCTATTATCACGCAGCTCGGACATGTGACAGATGCAGTCACCCTCCTCATGGAGCAGAGCCGATTGAGAGGAGGAGCACCATCCTCCAGAGGAGGTGCCACATCCTCGAGAGGGGGAGCTTCATCCTCGAGGAGGACATAGATGTGTTTGAGTTGTGTTTTTGTCTTGCTTTGCTTTACTTATTGTATTCTCACATGTATTCACATTCATATCAATACAATGAGTAGATATTTTATCTTCAATTATGTGCCATTTGATGATTGGTTGTGCCATTGATTGTGTGTGATTACCTCCTTTTTGGTATGATGACAAAAAGGGGGAGAAATATGAAAAAATATGTAAAAGAAATCAATGGAAATAAATAAAAAGATAAACTCTTAATAAAACACACAAATTTGTTCTAAGTGGATTCGGTACCTCGAGGCTCATTATCTCTCTTTTGGGGCTCCTAATGGAGTAATCTCCAGAATCTATTCAAGGGATATTCGGAGATTAGCTGAATCCTACTCAAGAACAAATTGACAGATTTTCCCTCTAAAAAGATAAAATTCACTTCAAAGCATTAAAAGGAAATTCAGAGAATCAAAACATAGTTGAATGCATATGTTGAGGGGGAGAATCTGAAATTTTAATCAAGCTAAATCATTAATGACATATAAGCCGAACAATTGATTGTATAATATGAAGGCTTATATAATTCCAAATGAAAGGGGGAGCTTTAACTCCAAAATTTAATGTTTCACTCCTTTCAAACTTGGATAAATTAAATTATCAGACATTTGAATTCATTTATGGATTTTACTTCAGTGTTTTATGAGCAATTCATTTTACATATACTCAAAGTTTTGTCATCATCAAAAAGGGAGAGATTGTGGAGTGATTGATTAAAACCCCATTTGATTTTGATGAGCTCAAAGCATTTGAGTATATCTTGTGATTACTAATGAATTCAATTGAGTGTTTCAGTGAAAATCCTGTCCAAGTGTCTCTAGATTTGGTTCATAGTATTTTGGATAAGTTAAGAAGTCTACTGAACCAAAGTCTGAGACTCGAGTCGACTTCCGAGTATCACGAGTCGACTCCAAGCGTATCAAGTTCACTGGCACGAGCTCGAGTCGACTCCAGATCAGTACGAGTCGACTCCGACTGAGAACAGACAGAAGGACAGAAAGCTTCAACTCAGAAACTGTCAACGAGTCGACTCCCGAAGTGCGCGAGTCGACTCCAATGTTCAACGAGTCGACTCCAGGGTAGTAAGAGTCGACTCCAAGAGAAACACAAAGAAAAGTCAGAGAGCAGTTTTCGGGTCTGAGATTCGAGTCGACTCTAGTGGAACGCGAGTCGATTCCAATGGTTGGTAGGTCGACTCCAAAGAAGGTAAGAGTCGACTCTCAGAGGAACACAAGGAAAAAGTCAGAGAACGATTTTCGGACTCTGAGATTCGAGTCGACTCCCGCAGTACGCGAGTCGACTCCGAGACTGAGCGACCATCAACAGACAGAAGACCATGTTACTGCCTCTGAGATTCGAGTCGACTCACAGACAGCTCGAGTCGACTCCGAGACAAGCTTCACGTCAAAAGGCAGAAGACCAACTTTCGGAAACTGAGAGCCGAGTCGACTCCAAGAAAGTTCGAGTCGACTCCAAGACTGGATGAGCCAAAAGACAGAGAATCGGGAGTTCGGGCTCTGAGATTCGAGTCGACTCCCAGGACAGTCGAGTCGACTCGAGTGGACAAAATTCAAATTTGGATCCACGGACTTCAGTGGATAAGCCGACTCCAAAATTGCCACGTCAGCTCCAGAAGTTGGCGAGTCGACTCCAGGTCAAGACGAGTCGACTCCCAGTCAAGACGGCAACTTTAATTCAAATTTGGAACAGTTGCCGAGTTGACTCCGGAAAAGCGTGAGTCGACTCCTGCTACAGCCGAGTCGACTCCTGATCGCGCGAGTCGACTCCAACCCACCAACGGTCATATTGTCAGGCTGCGCAGAGTGTGCAGAACGGCCAGAAAAAGCAGAGTAACGGCTAGTTTCCGTGGGGGTTGGCTTAAATAGCCACAGAGGACTGTAGCAAGAAAAAGAATAGATATTCCACTCCAAGCATTCAAGTTTTCAAGCTCTCCAAGTGCTCTTAAACGAAAAAGGGGAGATCTACATTTACTGCTCCAACAACTTCTTTCCAACAATCAAAGCTTCCTCCTCCTGCATTCAAGTCGACCACTCTTTCAAGAGGAGACCGGAGTTCCAGAAGCCATACCTCTTCACCAGCTTAAAAGCGTTTGAGGGCTTCTAACTCCTTTACGATTATATTGTTTTAAATCTGCTTTTTGAGAAGCTATTTTCTGTTTTCTTCTATCTCTTGTATTTACTTGATTCAATCGGGGGATTGGATCAAGGGGTTTAAGGTTGGTTGGTGAGCCAAGTTAAAACCAACGTGTGTAAGGGTTTGATTGTGAGCCCGGGAAAACAATCGGGGTTGGTTCTAGTCGGTGAGCCTGGGAAAACCGACCGAGTTCGTTGTGAGCTCGTAAAACAACAAGTTTGGTTGTGAGCTTGCAAAACAACCGGCTGTAATCCAAGGGGGTTATAGTGAAATTCCCAAGTGAGACTTGGAGAGTGGACGTAGGAGCAAGGGTTAGCTCCGAACCACTATAAAACTTTGTGTTTGTAGTGCATTGTCTCTCATCTTCTTCCCCGGACACTACTCACAGCACTTAGCTTTAATTAAACAACTTGCTATAGTTTTAAATTAATCATCCACAAAGTTTTAAATATTCAAGTTAATTTAAAAACCCAATTCACCCCCCCCCTCTTGGGTTGTCTATCTGGGCAACAAGGTAGAGCAAAGAAACCAGAGAAGATGTCCGATGAAGACTGGGAGGTCCTCGATCGGAAGACGCTCGGCACCATCAGATTGTCACTTGCATCCCAAGTGGCATTCAACATCAAAAACGAGAAGACGACGATGGAGTTGATGGCAACATTGTCGCGGATGTACGAGAAACCCTCAGCATCAAACAAGGTATTTCTCATGAAGAGGTTGTTTAATCTTCGTATGAAAAATGGCGGCAGCGTAGCAGAATACCTCAACGAGTTCAATGGACTCACAGCCCAGTTGGAGTCAGTGGAGATTAGTTTTGACGATGAGATTCGGGCATTGCTAATCCTCTCCGGATTGCCTGATAGCTGGGAGGGCCTGGTGATGGCGGTGAGCAACTCTTCGGCAACGGGGAAGTTGATTTTTGATGACGTTGTGGGAGTGCTTCTGAGTGAAGAAGCAAGAAGGAAATCTTCTGGAGCTACGGAGTCATCTGGAAGTGCACTAAACACCTCTGACCGGGGAAGACAAAAGAAGGACGGTCGATTTCGAAGCGACTCGAAGTCGAGATCCAGCAGGTCTCGAGCACCTCAGAACAAGGGAGCGAAGTGCTGGAACTGCGGGAAGACGGGGCACTTTAGGAGGGATTGCAAATCTCCTAAAGGGAAGCAAGGCGACCACACCGAAGGAGTCAGCAAGGATCTGGCAAATCTTGCTGAAGACGGTGATATGGATGCCCTCGTTCTATCTTTATCTACCTGTGACGAGTCTTGGGTGATAGACTCGGGCGCGTCTTTCCATGCTACATCCCAACGGAAGCTTCTTGGAGGATATGAGAAGGGAGACTTTGGCAAAGTCTACCTAGGGGATGGAGAGCCTTGCACCATACAAGGAAGGGGAAGCGCGGAAGTGAAGTTGGTTTCTGGATCTTCACTTGAGCTTGAGGACGTACGGCACGTGCCTCAACTGCAGAGGAATCTGATTTCTGTTGGACAGTTGGCGAGCCAGGGGTACAAGGCTACTTTCACAGCTGATCAGTGGAAGATATCCAGAGGTTCGTTGACGGTGGCTAGTGGCAAGAAGGTTGGGACACTTTATGTCACCAACGGCACGGAGAACTCTATTGGAGTTGTTGCAGCAGATGTGGACACCAAGTTATGGCATTGTAGACTTGGGCACATGAGTTATTAGGGACTGGAGGTGATGCACCAGTTGGGAAAGCTGCAGGGTCTCAGGAGTGTTGAGATGGACTTCTGTGAGGATTGTGTTCTCGGAAAGCAGAAGCGTGTTTCATTCAACAAAGAAGGTAAACCTCGGAAGCAAGAAAAGCTAGATCTCGTGCACACGGACGTGTGGGGGCCTGCACCGGTTTCTTCCATTGGTGGATCTCAGTACTATGTTACTTTTATTGATGATGCTACCAGGAAGCTTTGGGTGTTCTTCTTGAAGCACAAGTCAGAGGTATTTGGGGTCTTCAGGAGATGGCAGGCAATGGTAGAACTCGAGACAGGAAGGAGGTTAAAATGCCTGAGATCAGACAACGGTGGTGAGTATTGTAGCAGGGTGTTTGAGGACTACTGTGCAGAGGCTGGGATCGTCAGGCAGAGGACAGTTCCAGGGACACCACAACAAAATGGAGTTGCTGAAAGGATGAACAGAACAATTAATGAGCGTGCCAGGAGCATGAGGATACATGCTGGATTGCCACAGCAGTTTTGGGCGGAAGCAGTTAACACTGCTGCCTACTTGATCAACAGAGGGCCATCAAAGAAACTTGAATTTGGGATTCCTGAGGAAGCATGGACAGCAAAGAAGATTGATTTGGCGCACTTACGAGTATTCGGTTGTACCAGTTATGTCCATGTTGATCCAAGCCAAAGAAGCAAACTAGACGCCAAATCAAAGAAGTGCATTTTCGTTGGATACGGAGGTCAACAGTTTGGGTATCGGTTTTGGGATCCCGAACACAGGAAGATCATTCGTAGTTATGATGTGGTATTCAATGAGAAAATGCAGCAGAGCACTGAATCAGAAACAAAACCTGTTGAGCCGTGTTTTGTGGATCCTGAAGAGGAGTCTACAAATTCTGGTCAGAAGACTCAGTCAGAGCAAGAACCTGAAGCATTGGCACCCCCTCCACAACTAAGAAGGTCCACTCGTAGTACTCATGGAAAGCCTCCTCAAAGGTATGATGGGACTCTTAGTTATTTGCTGCTC